>NW_015554160.1:663900-703379 GCF_001515605.1 Sinocyclocheilus anshuiensis
GTGTTCCAGATATCAATGAATGCTCGGAGCTGAATACAAAGATGTCTCTTTGCAAGAACGGCAAATGCATCAACACGCAAGGCTCATATAAGTGTGTGTGTCTGCCAGGATTTGTCAACTCTGCCCTGCACAACAACTACTGTGTGCCCCAAAGACAGAATGCAACCAGCACGAGCACGGAGTGACCAGCAGGGGGCGCAAGATACACTAAAAACACTCTTATTTAATCAAGGCCCATATACTCTGCACTGTATAAAACAAAAACCCAAAATCGAACCTATAAAAAAAGTCCTACTTGAGATGAAGAGTTTAATGTGCTATCTTATGGCGTCTATGAGAGAACTGTATAAAATATTTGTTTTATTGGTCTATGTAAGTTTATTATTTTTACTGTATTAGGACGTAGAAAGATTTTTTAGGTGTGAACATAGAAGAGGTGATATTTCAGCAAACGGACAAACCCTATGACCTTAAGCTGGGGGACTGCTTTATTTTAACCCAGTCAAAGACAGAGCGTGTGGATATTTTACTGATGCAAAAGCCAGACTATCTTCTTCCGATTTTCTTTTCTTTTAACTCTTCTTTTGATTTTATTTAGTGTATTTTCCCTTCTTTCTGATTTGAATTCATTTATTGGCTGATTTTTCTTTATCTCTTCCTTTTCTTTTCTGTTCATATTTCCCATTTTTTTATTAAGGTCTTAGCGAGGCAGACCACACCACAAACACACAAACCTTCAGTACATAGATTCATAGGAAACATACACAACACAAAATGTTTTCAGTGTCAAGTCTTTAAAATAAGCTTTTTATATGAGCTGCTTTGTATTAATGACAGACACCAGCTAATTTTCTGTGTCTGGGACATTAGTCCACTGCAGATGTCTGCCCTGTGGAGCAGGCATGACCTTTAACCTCACATTTCTTCTAGAAATTATGTTTCTTTGAAAAGAACATACTAAAAATGAAGTGCCTTTGTGTTTTTTCAGATGTTTTTTAACAGAAATCTTTTACTGCATTTGATGGCGAAATGTCTTGCCAGGTTGCAAAGCTGCTATTAAACAGCTGTGGGATTTTTTTTCACTCTCTTTCTGATTTTTTTTCTCTCGGACATTTAAACTGAAGAGTTGATTAAAAACTATCTATTTGTAATTTGTACATGAATAAATATCTTCTGAATATCCATATAATGTATTAAAAGTCTTGAAATAAATCAGAGATGGTGATGTTTATACCCATTTATCTATGCTGTGTTGTCTACATTAAATATCGGTGCTTCTTAACTGGGTTGTGACCAAAAAAGGGTTGTCTGTCGCAGACAGAAAAGAATAAACAATGTTAAATACAATTGATGGAATCTGACACACCATAGAACGTTACATCACCTTAAATAATAGAAAATAATAGTTTATAAGTAGATTTACAGTAAATTGTTCTGTTCCCACAATGGTTCCATAGAAATCATGTCCTTTGTCTCACCTGTTTATCTTGAGCCATGATCTTGTGTTGAGAAGTCAGGTGATTTATGATTCACATCAATTGTTTCTCAATGAGAAACCAATGGCACAAACTTAACTAATAGCTTTGATATCAAAAGGGCTGTAAAGACTTATTATTGTACAGTTCTCTGGAATACTGCATTCAGGTTGGTAAATCGCGTCATCCACAGGTCTGCTGATATTTCTTAATATTTCCCGCAGTCTATGACAACGTATCGAAGACCGTTCATCCGGGTAAGTGAAGGACAGTACTTTCATACCGCGGATTGTATCACACTGCGGATTGTATTAAAACTACTTCAGGGAACTTTTAAAACTTAAAGGGTTCACCCAGAAATTTTAATTATTTCATTAATTACTCACCCTCATGTCGCTCCAAGCCCGTAATACCGTTCATCTTCAGAACACAAATTAAGATATTTTTGATGAACGCTAAGAGCTCTCTGACCCAGCATAGAGAGCAACACAACTTAAATGTTCCCAGTCTCAGGTGTATTCACACCAGGAAAGTTCGCTAGTTCACTTGCTTTGGTCCGGTCCGGACAGTTGTTTGGTCCGCACCCGAGTGCGATTGCTGTATTCACACCTGCCAAAAAGGTCCACACCAAGAGGGAAACGAACTTGAGTTCGATTCAATCGAACCAAACAAGACAGGTGTGAATACACCCTCAGAAACGTAGCAATTACATCGGTAAAACATTCCATGTGCCATCAGTGGCTCAACTTCAATTTTGCGAAGTTACGAGAATACTTTTTGTGTGCAAAGAAAACAAAAATAACAATTTCAGTTGTGTTGCTGTCTAGGGTCAGAAAGCTCTCAGATTTGATCAAAAAGTTAATTTGTGTTCTTGTGGGTCTTACGGGTTTGGAACGACATGAGGTTGAGTAATTAATGAATTTTAATTTTGGGGTGAACGGGACTGAAAATATAAACATAATTGCCACAAATATGCCCCGTCAGCCATTGGTCGAACAAACAGATAGCCACGCCCAGAGCCCACGCCATTGGTCAAGTAAATGTTGTCAGGAGGTAGCTCAAAACAATTGGTGAAACTTTCATAGTAGCAGAGACATGTTGATAGTTTTCGGAAAAATAAACTTTGAATGGCTTGCTTGTTGTCTCTGCATATTAATCTGCAATAAGAGTATTTTCCCACCGAAAACGTTACATACTTTGACTTTTATATTACTGTAGTATTGTCACTGTGTTGGTCTTGTTCCTATGTCGATAGTTTTATACATTGTAATTGATCATGAAATCAATATTTAATGTACACTGATCTATTTGCATGTCTTAAGAATATTTTATATTTATTATATAATATTTAAGATTTGTGTGCTTTATTTGCATTTCTTTATTCAGTTTTCCTGTAAATATTTTTTCAAAGCACACAAAACCAAGTCAGCTAGTGAACTGACCTGACAGGGCAACTAGAAATCATCTAACAAAACAGGCGAGCTGAGATAAACCATTTATTAATTTTGTACATAATACCATGGTATATGAGTATAGTACTTATATAGTATATATAAATATATTCATTAAATAACCATGCTGTCATAATCTAATACCATTACTATACAGTAGCCTACTTCTCACTAAAGATTATTTGTCAAGACTAGCTCAAGGGCAATCCAGCAAGGATGCCTTTACTTTCTGCTTGTTATTGTCAAATGTATGTACTGGAACTGTGTGTGTGTGTGTGTGATAGAGAGAGAGAGGTGGAGGGGGAAGAAAGGTACAGAATGATTGATTGATGGAGCGAAAAGAGACAGAGCAAATGGAAGTGAGGGGTGGGACTGAGTGAAAGAGGAGTGGAAGTGAAGGGGGAGGGCCAGAGAAAGCAAAGGGAGGAGAGAGGCAGCATGCATCTGTGTGGGGTCAGTATCACATGCTTGGCTCTTGCACACCACACTGTTGTTGCTGCGCTTTGATCTGGGTGCATCTGACATGCAGTACTTTCTTTCTTTCTTTCTTTCTTGTTAAGGGAGGCATGAACTTGCAGAGAGATACGCTGCATGATTCACACATATGCTGAGTCAAAAGAGCTCCAGTGATCTGCACAGGCAGGTAAGATCTCTTTCATTTGATCACATAACAGACTGTCACTCCTTTTTAAAGCCAGTGGTTCAGTGGTTATACACAAACTAATGATAAACCGTGGCGTGTTGGACATTAGTTTGGTTTGATCGTGCAGTTCACACACTGCACAATCCAAATGTGTGTAGTCTGTAGTCAGATGGTGTTACTGTGATCATCTGAAGAGTACAGAAGGCCACTTTACACTCTCAACGCAAACATGTTGCAGCCAGAGAGATTTGACAGAGGAATTCCAAGGTCACAAACTTTTCTGGTGGTGTATCATGTTTTGTTGTCTGTTGTGCTGTGTCGTGTTGCTGTGTGTTTGTGTGATAATCGGAGCCAGTTCGGGAAACATGGATATTTATTTGTCAGTCCAGATGATCACAGGGCTGGTCAGTGACCATCATGTTGTGCAGAGAGTGTGCGTATTGTATGCAGGTGTGATTTTGTGCATATATTCTTTTAAATTTGTTAGCGATATGTTTGAGACAAAAGTTTTGGTGATAAGGTTATATATTTTTATTTTTTATTCTATAAATTATATATATCATAAAGTAAATACAGTAAAAAACAAAATCTGTTATATTAATTTTATATACATAGTTATACATAGTTAAATATGCAATATATATTATTTTTGAATATTTTTATTATTTATGTAAAGACAGACATTTATATAAGTGATGTAAAAAAATCATTAATATTGTTGATTAATTTTATGTGTGCATGAGTGTGTGTGTCTATATATATATATATATATATATATATATATATATATATATATATAAAACCTTTGGCTTGCTTCCTTTCTTATCAGGGGTTGCCACAGCAGAGTGATCCATATATATATGGATTAATTAATAATATAATTTCTTTTAGAGTTACAATTTGGGTTAGTCTGTAGTAATAATTAACTTATATTAACACGTCTGTAAGAGTGTAGGTCCTTAACACATATTTATTTACATTTATTGATGTGTGTGTATTAGCATACACACAATTTCCTGCAAAGCTCTAGGGTGACATAATGCTGATTTTAGTCAGTTCACATTGCAGTCTGCTCAGATGTTGCATTGCAAATGTTGTTGTAGTTTCCATTTTTGTTCATAAGTCTCAGGGACGATCGTGGCCCAAGGACATCTACGTTCTCTCTGAATCCCACTCGAACACATGGATACACACTGACTCTTTCTTTCCAACACATGCATGCATGCTTTCTCTCTTTCAGTTTATCTCAGCAGCTCACTCTCACTGGTTTTATTAACCATGTCTGTGTTTCAAGTTAATGCATTAATGGAAAAATCAGAGTTATTCATCATCGTTTCATAAAGTTTTCCATAAAGCAAATAGCTGAGAAGAGGTCATGTATACTGCAGCATTAACCTGTGGCTTGTAAGGACCTTATTTAGAGCTGGCCAGAAGTCCAGTGTCTCTAAATAGTTCTTGTATGTATTCCTGTGCAGTAATTAGTCATAAATGCACACGTGAACATCTGAATTTGAATTACAGGATGTTGAATTACTGTTGTACAACAGCTTCTCTCTTTGAATCAATGACTATGTTTGTCAAATAAGGTACTCAAAGGTCTAAATGATGAAGTAAATCATTATTTTTAACATTGATAAAAATAGTAAATAATGTTTTTTTTTTAGGATTATAATTAACATATAGTTATTAAACTTCCTATACAAACAATAGAAGTCAGCATTTAGTTGGCTTGGTAATCAAGGTGTAAATAATAACCTTCTCTGTTCTTTTTCATCTCTTTGCTCAGTGTGCTGATAATCTGTGGGTGGGATCAGCGGACAGTAATATTTAAGCTCTGTTAACACATTAGCACTCATGTATCTGCTGAACACACACACTCATTCACAGAGCTGTTGTTTCTGCTGTTACACAGAGTCTATGACGGCAAGTGTAGGCAAGTGTCTGTAACATGGATGGTTCTTCCTCACTGTCTCACTCCACTACATACTCTCCCTCATATGCTGTCTCATTTGATTTTTTTTCATTGTGCCTTTTTACCTGCTGTTTCTATTTCTAAACCATCTTTCTCTTATCGGTGTTATTTGCAGTACGGTTGTGAGCCAGTAAAATGGCAGACTATTTATAGAGCAAGCGTGTCAATGTGTTTTTGCGCCCTGCTGCGTATGTGCTTGCAAGTCTATCTTATGTCCATATCAGGGTGATTCTGTAACTAGCCTTGCGAAAGTATGTTCACAAAGTTTTTCTTTGCTGACATGGTCAATACATGTGTACGTAAGTCCATTTTTAAGAAATTTAGCAGTGCATCATTTGTTCACCAATGAACCAGATCCTCTGCAGTGAATGGGTGCCGTCAGAATGAGAGCCCAAGTAGCTGTTAAAAACAAACCAACAGTAGATGTAAAGTAGTAGTAAAGTCCATCAATTAACGTCTTGTAAAGTTTGTATGAAGCAAAGGTGTTTTCACTGTAAACTGTCGCTTCTGTCCATACCCCATTATAACTCTTTCTCCAGTGAAAAAGTCCATCCCTGTTGTCCTCTCACATCAAAATCCACTGATATGTTTGTTTAGAAATCTTTTCGCTTTTAAACGATACTTGATCTGTGCATATTTCTCTCCTGATTCAGGCAAGACAACTTATTCAGAGGAGAAAGCAGTATTTTGGATAAGGGACTCGTATTTTAGAAGTAAGCAATGGTTTGAAGTCTTGATGGATTTGTTTATTACAAACACGCAGCTTTCCACTCTACAAAATGTTAATTTATGACAATGATTCATGCTTTTATCAGCTTTTTGGACTGTCATTCTGACGGCACCCATTCACTGCAGAAGATCCATTGGTAAGCAAGTGATGTAATGCTAAATTTATCAAAATCTGTTAACTATTGTACTTCTTTAAAGTATGCATGAATTGCCATCTGCAACCCATTTTATTTCAGTAATTTGACATTTCTTCTTTTTCACAAGAAAAAAAGTGTAATGACTTGATTCTATCCTTAAGGAATTTATATGATGGGTACAAGTGGAATGAAGCTAGAGCGTATTCAAGTTTGCTACAATTTTGCATAAATTGCAGTTTGGCTATTGGTTAAAATGTTCCAATTACCACACAACCTATGTGATTTCAGCAGAAAAAGGAAAATTGTTTCATTATAAAATGAAGTTATTATATTTTGATTAAAGGTAGTGATGGTGAAGACAAACTATTTTTTCTTTGAAATTACATGCACCAATGAATTGTTCAACAATATGAGGAAATAGTGTTAATTTTAATTTCCTCAAACTTCCACTCTAGTCTTCCTCTTTCTAACTATAAATCAGGTACAGAAATTCACACACTTTCTGCAGTTGAACCAGATGGCAGTGAATTACAGCAAAAAGCACTTAACTCCCATCAGAAGTCTTTCCTGCCCTGTTGACCTCACATCAGAAATGTTTGATCCCTGATCCTGGATCAGTCTTTCAGTAGCTTCTGTGACCTGTCCTCTGTTTCAACTGTCATCGATTCAGTCAAAAGTTACTGCTTGTGTCATTCAGTGCAAGCTTAATGCAGGGTTATATGTATATAAAGTACACCTGTAACATTTCCTCATATTCAGACAGCATGCATGAATTCACTCAGTCACACATTAGCTACAGCTTTCATGAGAGCCACAAAATCTACCTCCACGAAAAGACACAAGTAAAGTGTTTATCAGGTCTTTACAATTTGTAATATTACCCAAGACTTTCATAGTATTTGACTAAAGTTACATGGAAGTGTTTTGTAAGTGTGACGCCTGGATAAATGTGTTAGTCATGATTACTGAACAACAAAACAATCCGGCTCTAAGCAGTTCGACATTTCAGTTATACGTTTCAAGGAATTTCTAAGAACGTTTCTGCAAAATCCAAGTAAATGTTTGGTAAACTGGATTCTTAGACAAGGGAGTCATGGTTTCATCAAAGATATGACCTCAAATCATCCACAGCATTTCATGTGACACAAACCTCAGCCACATAACAATTAGTGAAAGAGTGCACTTAAATATAAATATTAATCAGTCTTTTCACATTTATTATTCTGAAACAGCTTTTTCAGAAGGGTGATGGAATGTCAGTACTTTATGAAGAGGTTTCATACGCTTTGTTCTTGTCTACTGACACAGCACACATCAGTAACAATAGCCCAATGCTAATGTTCACGTAGCTGTTTAAAACAAACACTGTCAGAGTGTGAAACAAACTGGGTTGGCGGAGCAGGATATGTGCTCATTGTTTGTGTTTAGCTGGTTCTTTTTTAGACTCGATGAGACGAAACAAGATGGTCTGTATCCCTTTTGAATGAACAGGAAGGAGGACAGAAAAACAGCTGCTAGTGTCACACACACACACACACACAATGCACATACGCGTTTAGAGAAAAAAACAGATAGAGGAAGGACAAGTGTCCTTCAATGTTGCTATGGCCTACTTCGTCATTTAATTATGATTCACTGAACTGTTCACATATTATGATGTGAAATCAGTGCTGTGTTCACTAAAATATTGGAATTTATGCTGTAATACAGTTAGGCTGATGATACACAGGGCAACTTTTTGAGCAATTTTGCCAGGCAACGTTTTTTGAACATTGTTTCTTGGGCACTTTCCCACTGAGAATGGGTAACAAATTTCTATCTGGATACTTTGGGCCCTGTGTCTCACCCGGTTGCCCATTGATGGCAACATTAACCAAAGTTTCCCGGCAACATTGCTCAAAAAGTTGCCCCGTGTATCATCAGCCTTAGTTTAAAAATGCTCAGAGATTAAATTGATTACTAACAAAAAAGTACCAATATGTCTGCCTTCAAATGTACCAGGTTGCTCTTTCATAGCAGTAATAATAAGATACCTAATGAAGTTATCAGATGTGATTCATAAATGTTTCTGCTAAAATATCCTTTAGAAAAAACAAACAAATTAGTTGATATACAGTAAGAGTATCGAGTGCTAAAATGTATGTGATTTATGTTATCAAAGCCCAAATCTTGTGGTTTTCAAAGAATGCGATGAGAAATGTGTGGTTCATATCAGAATCTTTTAATTGCAAACTTAAGTAACTTGGAAGATCTGAGTGCAGTATGCAACATTGTTGAGATCTTTTCTAAACTTCCAGTAATTTGACATGCCTCTTTACAGAAAAATCTGAGAAGATACTCAGTTTGCTGTCCATTTGATCTCTTTTGATGTCTGTGAGAAACAATTAAGACATTAAAGACAAGTTAATTATTGTTATTTGTGTTGGACAGATTTTTTAAGTGCCATATAAATAATCTGGTACATGAATATGGAAAGTACATTCAGTACCATGGTATATGTCAAAGCTCCATCAAATGCCACTATAATACTTCTCTGGAATGGATTGCAAGTGCCTATATAGTATTTGTGCATTAGATGAGAAGGAGTTCTTCACCAAAATGTCATTTTCAATGACACACCCCTGTCCTGAACAGGTGAGAATTATAGATATATCTCACTGTATTGCAGTCCTGAAGTAAGAGCTTTGATCATTCAGTGGTTCTGCGAGACTCACCTGAAACTGGAGTTAAATTCAGCTGTTGCATGTTTAGTGTTACCAAGCCATTACTTGTGCAAAGCTCTTCCGTTCTGAAACCTGTCTTCACCCCGTACTCTTGCGTATACAAACCACAGACAGATTGAAGAGCTCGTACCTCAACCAGACCCACTAAAACAGGCCAAACAGATAGATGGGAAAATGCAAGCTTTCACAGGGTATACTTGGGGGGCATGAGGGTGGGTGATCCTAACTGTGAGTAATCCCTGCTCGTAAATATCGGCAGTTGAATGACACCCTGCTGGGTGGGAAGTCCTGTTGTCTGTGAATAAATTCTCCTCACTATGGTAACCAGAGAGGCTCGTCCCCTCAAAGAATGGAAGCTGGAAAAATAGGCTCTGAGTTTCTATACATGGTAGTCATATTAAATATATCTGGCACTCATTTGAATAGAGGGCCTTTGAAACAAAAGAGAGAGTTGAGAATTGGGGTTGTCCATTGTTTGAACATGCCGTTAATGTCCCTCGCTGTTGTTCGGGCTGAGAGTTTGATGTATTTGCAATTGTTTTGTCGCTCTCATTTGAGAGCAGATCAAGGTCATGCTGTTTATTGAAGCTATAGTTACTCTGGCTTGATTATTTTGGGGGAGGCGGAAATCACGTGACGCAGATCCACTGTGTGTCTATGACATCCTGTTCAAAAGCCACTGACTGGAAAAAAAGCAACCTGCCTTTATTTAACCCGCAGTGGTGAGGAGAAAGAAAAAGACAGTAATGCTAACACTCCTGACTATTGTCTTTCGCTCATGATCTTTTTCTTTCCCTCACACCCCCTTTTGCACACACAAAAGGACAGATTGGTGGTCACCGCCACCCGTCCTGCGTGTGTATTGTGACGTGGTTCCTGTGTGCCGGGCTTCAGTTTACGGTGTGTTTTGGAGTATTTTTAGCCTGGCACAGGGACGCCTGCTACACAGACAGGAAAAAGGCCAGAATAGAAGGAAGTCCATTCGCCTTTTAGACAAACAATCCCTTCATCTGCATCAGTGAACTGTGGGAGAAAGAGAGAGAGAGAGAACGAGAATGAATATTTCTCACATTCACTAGTGCCACATGGTGTTCACAAGCCTTCTTGCTGAATTTCACAATGTTGGGGTCCAGAGATCTAAGTCATAATATTCACTGTCTCATTATTACAGAAACCATTCACTTCTCCTTTCTCTCTGCATATATAATGTTAAACATTTTAATAGTTTAATAATGTTAAATATAACAATTAAAAAAAATCGAAAAAGCATGACTTATTATATAACTTATTATTATAACTTAATGGATTTTATATTGTTACTGTATTTGAAGCCAAAATAAATGTATTAAATATTAGCTGAAATTTTTTTTTATCAAGTGTGTCTTTTATCAGCACGCTATAATATTAGATGTGTAAACCACAGAGTAGCATTTTCAATTCAATTCAAATACTACTACTATTACTACAAATACTACTACTAAATATATTGTAGAAACTTAATTTCCTGTAAAGCTGCTTTGCAACGATTTGTATCGTGAAAAGCGCTATACAAATAAACTAGAATTGAATTGAATTGAAATGCATTTTTGTAGTGTTTTTTTAAATAATAACTATTGTTCCAAAGATGTTTTCCAGTAAACTTTGAGAACCTTAAAACTACGTTTTAAAACATTTATTTATTTCCTTTCAAATTATCCATTGCGACCCTCAATGGGGTCCCTGGACCCCAGTTTCTAAACCCTGGGTTAGAAAAAAAAAGTGTTTGCCATAATTTATGCATCTTCATTAAGATTTTCAGTGAATAAATGCTGATACAATTTTCATTTTTGGTTGGACAGTTCCTTTAAATGAAACTGTAAAACTGTATTCAATAACCCATCTGCCATGTGTTGCAATTGCCAAAAGCTATATATTCAGTAACAGATTCCTCTCTTTCATCTAGATTTCTGATCGTGAGGTAAACCAGTTGCTCTCAGGCCAGATGCATCCCAGACTTTAGAGTGAGTTATCATTTTTGCGCTTTTCAAATGTGTCATGAAATATCTGAGCTTGTCCAGGTCCTCATCAAGTAAGATCATCGTCTAGTTTCAACTCTTGGTCTAGATGTCAGAATGAACAACAGACCTGTCAAGTTAAGATGTAACTTTTAAGTAGGTTAGCATTAGCATGACTCTTTAAAAATGCATGGTGTTGGGGAAGTTTCAGCTCAGTGTGAGGAACAAGCGACAGCCACTGCTTTATGAATTATACACATCTTTTGTTCCTCTAGATAATTACTTTGTTTTAGCCTTTTCTATATGGCAATTTCACACAGACTGTAGTTCCTGCTCGGTCCCTTTGCAGTGTGTGGCAGGATGTTAGCAGCTCTGTTTTAGAGAGAAACGTTACCCAAAGTTGTCAAAGTGTTGTTCCTTTTTCAGTTGCACGGACGCTGTACCCTTCAGTGTTGGAGAGTACCTGACTAAAAGCAGCAGTGATACTACCTTTTTCAGTAGCGTGAAAGTGGATACACTGGTTTCAAAATATTTTATTTGCAGGTTCATGTAGCTCAAACAGTGGAGCACTGCACAAGTTCATGGTTATGTTTGGTTTCAGATTAATTATACCATTGAATGCAATGTCGCTTTAGATAAAAACATCTTCCAGATGCATAGCATAGATATAAAAATAAAGTTCTTGATTTTCCAGTAACAAGCTACTTTTTCCAAAAAGTAGCATTGGAGCATGATCACTGTTATGCTGCATCACTGTTTAATTATCAAATTGAAACGGTACAAGCTGTAGGCAAAAATCAAGCACGCTATATCTTGTATCTATTGTGTAGAATACCGCTTTGAAAAGTCCAGTTCATTTTATTGAATTGGTTTGTTCAAACAGTTGTAAATGTACAACTTCAAATAATTCACTGATTTATTTCCCTGCACAGGAAGTCCTTGTGCAGCATGCTACATCTTTTGTGTAGCAAAATATTTTGTGATTTTTTTTTTTTTTTACACAGTTACAGTTGACATGACATCCACACTATTTTTTGCCAGATAAATACTGCTGTGGTTGCAGTCAATGGTAACCAAAACTGTTCAGTTACTGACATTCTTTAAAAAAAAAAAACCTTCTTGTGTTCCAGGTCATTCGGGTTTAGAACAACATGATGGTGAATAAATGATGGCAAAATTATCAACTTTGTGCGAACTGTCCATTTAACTACTTTATGAGTAGCTTGTAGTTTGGGAAGTCAAGTTGCTAGTTCTAGACGAAATCCTATTATTGATGTACTGACAGGATGATTCATGGTTCCTAATTTGACTGAAAGATGTAAATCTCAAAAAGTACACAGGTTGGGGCCCTGATCTAATTTAGAACTGCTGGTGGTGTTGTGTTTTGTGTTTGCTCGGTTCATCTGTAGTAAATCAGGCTTTATAGAGCGACTGACAGAGATAATCGGCTGTTGTCTCTGTGGGCTGAAGCTTTAGATGACTGTTTGATAATGAGGTTGTGGGGAGGTAACTCATTTACTGATTGCAGGTCTCTGGCATTGTGTGAATGGTTCAAGGAAGCAAGATGGGTTTGTGTCTTTGTGTTTATGTGCATGAGAGCTTTCTGTCTGCATGTGTGAATGTTCTTGTGTGCGTGCGGTCATCCATGCATGCTCATTTTTTTCTTGTCTGTATTAGCAGTGGAAGCTCTGTGTGAATGTTGTGACACGGTCCTCATCACAGTTGCTGTCTACGAAGAGAGATACAGGTGCATCTCAATAAATTAGAATGTCATGGAAAAGTTCATTTATTTCAGTAATTCAACTCAAATTGTGAAACTCGTGTATTTTCTTACTGTAGTTTAGTGTAGGTCAGGGCACTGTACTTGTGAATTAAACTTGATAATCAGCCCACAACAAGGTCGTTCAAAACTTACATTTTAAAGCAGTTCAAAATAATGAGGAGGAAATATACAGATTGAGGAGGAGGGAACATGACTGTGGTTTCGAGTTCAGCTACATTTTTTCCTTTAAACCAGTGCTCACCTAATAACAGGCAGCAAGCCAGACATAGACCATAAATATTTTTCTTTAATTTTCATAATGTACTCTGCCATTCAAAAATCTGAAGAAAATAAGAAATGTTACTCAAGCAACAAATCAGCATATTAGAATAATTTCTGAAGGATCATGTAACCATTTTCCCTCGCCATCACAGGAATAAATTACATTTTAAGATATAGTAAAATATGGAGCACTGTAATAACATTTAATTCATAATAATATTTCACCTTACTTTTTTCTCTGAATTTTTAATTAAAGAAATGTAGCCTTGGTGTGTATAAGAGACTTCTCTTAAAATATAACACTCTTACTGATTTTGTAGACTGCATTTTTTTAAAAACTGCAAAAAAAAAACAAAAAAAAACAAAACTGGTTTTGCAAACACAAAGCAGCATTATATCACTAAAAGGTTGCAAACTCTGAAATAACTGAAATTCACAATGAATTTTCCTGAAAATCCACAGCCATACAACATATTGACTAATGCACATGTAAGCTATGATTGTCAGGAAATTGGGAAAGACTTTTGGAATTTTCTCTCTGTGACATTTGTCATTTTTCTAGAAAGATAAATGGTAAAATCGACAAAAAAAATACAGTAGAAATGAATGCTGTTTGAAATGAAGTACCTGCACTGAAATAACTGCAGGTGAAATGGCCTGCATCAGTCTTAAGTCATAAAGAAATGCTGATATGCTTGACTTCTGTGACCTTTCTTGGGGGTCAGCAGGAGGACTCTGGGTTTTGAACAGCAGCAGTCCAGTTCGCTGAGAACCCAGTGATTTCATCTCACTACACGCACACCACACAGATGTAGAGGGCAGCTGTTCCTCTCTCGCTGCCAGACACACAGACATCTGCTGCATCTGTCCTGCTTGTCCTGCCTTATTTCACATCATATTTATTATTTTTCTCGCTTGAAGTGCTTTTGTCTATAGTGTAGTGCCAATAAGAAATATCCAACTTGTCCCAGTGCTGTAACACGAAAGTTCTATGACTGTATCTTTTTTGTTTTTCATTTTCTTAGTCTCTTTTTCACTTTATTATTATTCATTTTATGTCTCTTCTAGCTTGATTCTCACATGTCCTCTTCACTCTCTCTCTCCCATTTGTATTCATCTTGTCCCCTGTTCGTGTTCTGAGCCCTTCTGTCACCCTGATTGGCTGTGATGATCTGTCATATGGCCGTCTGATGTGCGTTGGTGTTTATAAACAGGCGTGGAGGACAGTGGGATAGTGTCAGTCAGCTGATCGCAGTCTGTTCTGCTAGAGAGGAGTTCTCCTGTCCTCAAACCACAGACACTTTTGGAAGTTACACTTGACCCTCCAGATTTACACCGCTGTCCTCAGTGTGAAGATTTAGGGTAAGTGAATGAGGGAAATGTGAGTCTTTGGCTCTTGCGTGAGATTTATGAAAAGCATCTTCGATCTGTGCTCACTCTTTATGCTATTGACATCATCACATTCAAGTTCTGAGTCCTTGCGTTTTCTCAATGAGTAATTCTCTCGCTCTCTGTTTTGCTCTGATTTTCGAGAGCTTCTTTGGCGCTCTTGCATTTATGAGAATATTAAATGGTATTTAGGTCTTGTCTGAGGCAGTTTATTCCAGTTTTGTGCTATTAAAAGTAGCACTCCTGCTGTTCTAACCTCACATTTAAAGGCAGTATTAAATAGCTTGATGAGCGCAGTATTCTTTCCTGTGTTGATGTGTTTCCTTTTGAAATTAGACATTTGTGTGAGGCATATAGGGTGTTTTTCCCCCTTTAAAAAAAGTAGTTCAGTCATGGTTATAAGCATAATTTGTTACAAGCTAGTAAGAGGCAGATGGTATTCGAGGGCAGGGCATTCTCATTCTAGAGAGCATTTGATTGGATAACAATCTCTGTAGTGCAGGATGAGTCACCATTTTCTAGAAAGAGAAAGACTGTACATTTTAAATGCATATATTTGTGATTTTAGAAGTGTACTAGCATATACACTACCCCTAAAATGATTGTGGTCAGTAATATTGCAAACTGCATTTGATCAAAAAACATGATGATATTGTGAAATATTATTAGAATTTTAAATATATACTTAAACTGAATTTTTTAGCATCCATTACTCCAGTCCTTTCAAAAGCATTCTAATTGGCTGATTTAGTGCTCAAGATTTCTTTTTCTTCTTATTTTTAATATCTTCTTATTTGTATTATTTACTGTTAAAAGCAGTTTTCTGCTTGATATTTTTGTGGAAACGAAGATCTTTTTTAATATAAATATCTTTACTGTTACTAACTCATAACTTTTGGACAGTAGTGCATGGACAAAAAGACATCAATTTTGTATATGCCTTCTCTATGCTGTCAGAACTGAAGGAAGCTGGTTTGTTTAACACTGTTACAAAGAAAAAAAAAAAAACATTTCTAACATGGTCAAAATCTATTTATAAAAGCATTTCACAGAAATATAAGAAATAATTCAGCAGGGAAAAATCTTTTGAAATATTGAGTCGGGTTGGCAACTAAAGAAGGGTATGAGAAAGATTTGACATGCATTTTCTCACAGGAACACAGTAATGCAGCTAGTCGAACATTTAAGAGTGTAATTTCTTAATTTATGAAATTTAGAACTAAATTTTGCTGATATTGTTTAATAGTGATGAATCTTAAATCATCATTAACTAATATCACACTGCATTTTAGATCATGCAGGATTTTATAGCGCTTGAGTCATAAATATCTAATATATTTGGCTTCATGTGACGGTTGTGTAACTGATGTCTCTGTGTGTGCTGGTCTGGATGAGGCGAGTCAGGACAGGTTCCAGCCGTCAGCACTCAAACTCACAGATGAGAGGGGTGAAAATTAGACTGAGATATTTATAACCACGGCACTGGTCCCTTCATCTCTGTGGTCAGGGATCTATTCCCTATCTCTATCTATTCAGGGATCAGGATGGAAATGTCTGATGGTTTTGCAGTTATTTTGCATGTCCCACATAGATTCTTTCATCACCTCACTTGCTGGGGTCATTTATGACATCATGAGAGGGCGTCTCCAAGACAATGGCAGTGAATTCCGAACTGAGTTATTGACAGTAGCTCAGGTACCTCGTTTGCCCTTGTATCTCACACATGACTTCACACAGGGACTGTTTTACTTCAAAGACCAGGATGCCGACTGAAGGTCCCACAAGATTAATCTGAGCCTTCTCCATCGCAAGCAGCTGCTTAACCTCTGTGTACATTTGCTGTTGTTGTTATGGCTAGATTTGATTTCCAGTGTTTGTATTTAGATTTTTGAAGGATAATTTGTTGTTGATCCTTCAGATTGCATTTTTTCTGATCTTCACTGCAATAAAAATAAACCCAAATCTAAAATTAATCTATTAGCTATTTGTGCACAGGAACACACACTTACCCTGCCCGTTTTGATTACATAGATAAAGGATTCAGGAAAAAACACACGTCATCCGGAAAACTGATGTACACGTCACAGCGTAAGACAGAAATAAAACAAAGCAACACAAGAGGAGCAAGATTTAGTGGCAGTTTGAAGGGCTAGTTAGTTATCCTCCACGACGTTCATAAGTGTTAATGAGTTAAGACACTATTATCTTATGTAAGCTCTAATCAGGTAGTGTACGTCCAGCTCAGTGGGCCAGAATGATGTCATGCCATCTGTGTGGAATCGTGATGTGTGATGTAGCGTCATGCAAACAGAGCTCCCGCCAGAGAGATGAAATATTGATAGCTGTCATAGGGAGTTCATAGAAGAATAAAGCAGTCAAACAATTCAGCTTTAACGCAGATCTGTCTGCTGATGTGGTTTGGAGAGAAGGGTTAGGGCGAAATACAAAAGGCACTTTATGGATACCATTAGTTTATTTTTTAAAGCATTTGAGGCACAAATCCCATGTTATTTTGTTTGCTTGCCTTTTGTAGGATTTATTAAATGTGTTAGATAAACTATTTTTAAACATGAAATTAACCTAGCAATTTAGGCATAATCTGTCAAATTGAAATGCAAATGATTTTTGTTAAAATAATTGGTAACACTTTATTTTAAGGACCAGTTCTCGCTATTAATTAGTTGCTTATTAGCATGCTTATTACTAGCATATTGGCTGTTTATTAGTACTTATAAAGTACATATTAATGCCTTATTCTGCATGACCATATTTTAGATCCCAACCCCATACCTAAACTTAACAGCTACCTTACTAACTATTAATAAGCAGCAAATTAGGAGTTTGTTCAGGGAAAACCCTTAGTTAATAGTGAATATGTGTTCCCTATTCTAAAGTGTTACCAAATAATTTTGTCTTTACCCAAAAATGTAACTAATTTTTATTACTTAACACTGTCATATTTAACTATTTTTATGCACATCCTTCTTAATGCAAAAAGCACAAAAAAATCATTTTGGAGCATAATGGGAAGACCATAATCTATCCATTTTCATATTTTAAATCTATTTTGATATTTTTTACTGACTGCATTTTTTGTTACGGTAAGACATTATTATTTATTAAATATTTAATGAATAATAAATATTTAGCTCTTCCTAAGTGATAGCCTAATTTAGACAAAGTTCTGGCATAGATCCATGGTTTGGACATTTAACAAAAATGACTAGCCTCAATATAAAATGAATGGAAAATGAAATGGCTAATTTAGTTTGACCACCTGAGGTTGATGATGAACATTCTTGAAGGTTAAGCACTTCCTTTCCTTTTTAAAAAGAGTTTCAGGGCCTATTTTGTACTGCATTCATCAAAAAATGTGAAAAAGGCGAAGATCGGCTGACAAACTTTAGAGCAAGAGGTGATTACTGAACACTGAACAGCATCAGTTCATTCATTATAAAGCCTCATCAGTTCATTCACAATAAAGCCCCTCGGTGCAAGCATGTGAAAGGCTTTATAAAATATTTCTTTAACTTTTTATTTTTTTTAATTGACACTGTTTTGTTTGTTTCTGCAGCGAGGCACAAGTCAACCATTGTTTTGCTGAGCACACTGAGCACATTTAAAAGAGAAGAGAAAAGAAGAGAGAAAGAGGGTGGCTTGCCTAATGGCAGAGATCTGGATGTCCCAGTAAGGTCAGGTCGGACGGGAGGTCATGGGGTCGTTTACGCTGGGGAAAGCTGCTTCTTTGGAGCTACTGCTGGAAGCCTGCATTCATGCGTTTGGTGAGTGAACACTAAAATGACATCTATCATTTTGGCCGCTATCCATGTTTTATAGGTTTCTAACAGATTCACACACCAATCTCAGACTAGCTCAGTTGCTAGATCTTATGTTTGTTCAAATTCATTAATTGACTATAATAATCACAGTAATTGACCACTGTTATTGGTCATGGTTGATGCCATTATGGATTGCATATGATTAATGACCTCTGTTTTGCTTAATCATAGTTGCTAATAACTATAAATGATCATACTTAAAATTCCTGGTCTTACTGCTCTTATTGATCAGTATAATTACTGCTCAATGATATTGACCCATGTTATTGATTGTTTACTGATATCCTCCGTTAGGTCTTTATATAAATTTTCATATATGTATCATATGTATCTCATATCATATCTATGTTTTTGAGCTGCTATTCATCAATCTGTAATATACTAAAAATGTGTAACCCTCCCTTTCTCCATTACTCATGCTCTATTTTTTCTTATAACATATTATTAGGTAACACTTTAGTATAGGGACCAATTCTCTCTATTAACTAGTTGCTTATATGTGCTATATGTGCTTATATGTGCTAAATATGTGCTCTAATAGGGTGCATGCCTATTATTAACATGTTTAACTGTTTATTAGTACTTATAAAGCACATTTTCTGCATGACCATATTCTACATCCCTAATCCTACCCAGTACCTAAACTTAACAACTACTTTACCAACTAATAATAAGCAACAAATTAGGAGTTAATTGAGGCAAATGTCATAGTTAATGGTTTGTTAATAGCGAGAACTGGATTTTAAAATAAAATGTGACCTGTTATGATTATTTTTAAATTATTTATATGATGGTTATATTATATTAGATCTGATCTTGTAATATTCCTCCCTTTTTCTGTGACTGTCTCTTTCTGTTATAGATGATGAAGGAGAGCTGCATGAAAATCAGCTTCCCCGAACCCTTCTGCTGATGCATCGCTGGTATGTGTCCTCCACCGAGCTCGCTGGGAAACTTCTGATTATATATCCTGTGGCAGTCCAGTATGAGTGAGTGTGTGGTTTGTGTGTGTGATGTTTCAGTAGATATCTGTTTTTAACAGTGTTTGATGTTAGATCTCAGTAGATACCAAGTGGCATCTCCAAAAAAATTATGCTACTTTTCTGTTCACTGTAATTCACTGTACGTTTCTTAGCCATTAATGCGAAAACTTCTTTTTGTGAAATGTTTTACTTGAAAGTGTGCTTCTGCTATCCTTCTTTTATATAAATGCCACTTGAATCAATATGTTGTGTAAGGCAATGTCATTCATTCACTGCATACTGTATGTGCATATACATCCATTCATTCTCCAGCATGTTTAATGCTCCTTGACTCTCTATCACGTACCGTGACTGTCGAGGAGATGACTGCCAGCGGACACGACTGAAGATCTGCTATTTAATGAGGTAAATAAAAACAGCTTCCGTTTAACAAGACAAACAACCCATTTATTCCCCATGAGTTTCCTCTTCTGAATGATTTAAGGTGTTTATTTGCATTGCTAGGCAACAACAGAACATGTCGTGAGGAGGCTATTATATAGTGTTTTCGGTTTTTTTTTATTCCCCTTCTGTTCTTCCTATTTTTTCTCCGGGGGCTGCGTGACTGTCGCCTGCGCTCAGAATGAGGAGTGATGATGTCACAAGGACAGGCATCGCTCCTTCAGATCGACATTTGTCCACAGTGGACATTTTGTGTTTTAGTGCACAGCAAAGAATGATTCAGCGATTCATCCATCTATTATTCACATAGTATATCTCCTCAGGCAACCTTTCCTTTCTTCTCTATTCACATCTGCCTGCCAGTTGTCAGATCTATCACTCCACCAAAACCACAGGATTTGTTTTGAGAATAAATACAAGACTATATAATGATCTGAGAATTAAAATCCAAAGGCTGGAATACACCACTAGACTTATAAAATGTGAACAGATTTTAAAATTCTAGACATCATACACTTAATTTTGTAAACAGTCACAAACGGAAAACTGGGCATCATACACTTAACGACTGAGGATCATACACTACCAGAATTTGAAGTCCTTCCGATCACAGCAAACTCACACAGAAACGTATTCTTTGGGATAAACGCCTTGAGATGCATCATCTCATTTTCTCATCACACTAGGAGACACGTCAACAATATGTGCTCTAAAATCGGCTGAAAATATCAAACATGTTTTCCTCTGAATGGATGGAATCATAGTCTGAAGCTAAAAAAATCGCAGACTGTTATTATCATACACTAAATGATTTTCTAAGAAATCCGTAAACTCAAATCTGCAGACTGGCTCTGACTTTCAGGTACTTGCGTCAACTGTAGATCAGGGGGAAATCAGGGCAAAAGTCGTGTAGTTTATTCCAGCCTTATTTTAACACTCATGTTGTGTTCTATCATTTTGAACCTGAGAGGGTTTTCTTTTACCCAAAAATGCTTGTTAATGTAGTCACATTGGACTAAAACTTACTGACTTTGCTCACAAATGATTTTTGTAACTTTTTTGGGATTTTTCCCATGCCTTGTTACACTTGTGGTGTTCCCGGACAAAAATGACCAACCTGCAAAAAATTGCTAAGGTGAAAATGAGGTTAATAAGCTCAGATCATTGAGGACTACAATCAGTCAGTTTCCAGACTGAACAGAACTACAAAACCTGTGCTAATACAATAAAAAATAAATTGAAAAAAGATTGATTTTAAAGGGTTAGTTCACCCAAACATTTAAATTAGCCCATAAATTACTCACCCTGAAGTCATCCTAGGTGTATATGACTTTCTTCTTTCAGACGACTCCAGTCGGAGTTATATTAAAAATTGTCTTTGATCTTTCAAGCTCTATCGTTGTACTCAGCGGGTGTTGCAGTGCTTCGGTTCAAATGACGTGAAATAAAAAGCACCCTTCCACAAAAAACAGTGTCTCTCACGGCTCCGGGGGGTGAACAAAGGCCTCCTGTAGCGAATCGATGCATTTTTGTAAGAAAAATATCCATATTCAAAACGTAATAATCACTTGAATCTAGCTTGCGCTCACTGTTGTACACAGAAGCAGTTCCGGGGGAATGACATATGAGGTCAGCTTTGCGCATGCGCGGCTCAGAAGTGACGCACGCGGAGAGATCGAAACAAAACAACGGTCACTTATTAGAAGTACAAAACGAGGATTTGTAAAGAAGAATGTCGGAGGATTTCGATATAAGCCAAGAGGAGACTGGTTTTCCTTTGCTAAAGTAAGGAAACTTTGCTTCTTTTGATCCTGTAAACAAACGTTGGTTTTCACGAGACTCACCAGCGCATGCGCAACGCTGACCTCATACGTCATTCCCCCGGAACTGCTTCTGTGTACAACTGCTGGCGCAAGCTAGATTCAAGTTATTATTACGTTTTGAATATGGATATTTTTCTTACAAAAATGCATCGATTCGCTACAGGAGGCCTTTGTTCACCCCCCGGAGCCGTGTGAGACACTTTTTTTTGTGGAAGGGTGCTTTTTATTTCACGTCATTTGAACCGAAGCACTGCAACACCCGCTGAGTACAACGATAGAGCTTGAAAGATCAAAGACAATTTTTAATATAACTCCGACTGGATTCGTCTGAAAGAAGAAAGTCATATACACCTAGGATGAATTCAGGGTGAGTAATTTATGGGCTAATTTAAATTTTTGGGTGAACTAACCCTTTAAGATTTGGTAATAATGTAGCATAGCAAGAAATTTATAAGCGATTTTTGTAGGTTGGTCAGTTTTGACTGGGAACACCACAAGTGATCAGTAAGGTAAGGGGTTGAAAATAAAAATAAACAGTTGGAAATAAACAGCATTTTAGAATTAAAAAATTCATCTGACACTGAAATGTAAAAGGAGTAAGGATAGCTAAGATTTCAGCCCTGTTTCTAGATCACTAGTAAATTTGACCATGTGACCATGCAAAGTCTTGTAGAGATGATTAGATTTCTTCCTTTCATCAAAGCACAAAATTCTCTCTGCCAGAGAACAGTCGTGGGGTTTTACACAAACTTATGGCATTTATACAGCTTGTCATTTAAGCAAAATGGGAAAAACAAATACTAAGACATTTTGAAATGCATGTTAATTTATGGGTTTTGACTATCAAATTATGTTAATATGTAATGCATTTAATACACAATGTAATTAGCAATTTAAATCATTGTATTAAGTTTAAAAAATCTAAAATTTTAGTTTTATCCGATTTGATATATAAAAAAAAAGACACACACTTTCCAATGTGTACACACCTGTGGTTAGGGTAACTAATCAGTTATCAGTGTATATTGAGGTGTTGTGTAAAAGTTGTCTGATGACCTTTTGACCCCTGCTCTCATTGGTCTCACTAATGTGCACAGTTACACAATACAAACACCCTTGCGTTGTTACCTCCTAACTGCATGATGTCACTCTGACTCACACTGGGCACACATTCCAGCTGATGTTTGTCTCAAAAAACAAACAAACAGAAAAGCAAGAAAAGAATGTGTTTTTGTGTCTCAGTGCCCTTAGTGAGTCCGACAGTCAAAAACATCTACATAATTAATGATAAAAAGCATGCATCTGACATAAATACGCTTCATCCGTTCCTTTCTCCAGGGACTTGGTGAGAGTCACCAAAACAAAAACATCACAAAATGAAGGAGGTCAGTGTTTTGTAGAACTGCATCCTGCTGTGGGAAAAGCAACCTTGCTCGATTTAAAATGTAGCCTTGATATTTACTGGAAGCATCCAATCAGGCTAGATTTGTTGCTGTTTTTCAGGGAGTCCACAGGAAATCAACTCTGCATGTCTGATAGAACTACAAGAAGTATTATAATAATACCATTGTTTTTTTTTTGTTTTTTGTGTTTTTTTTATAATCATGTCATGTTTTTGGACGTGTACCATCTTAGACTTATTTATACCCACTTAATAATGTTTTCAAAATAATATTTTTATGCTCACCAGGGCTGGATTTATTTTATCAGTGCAGTAAAAACAGTATAAACCGTAATATTGTGAAATATTATTACAATTTAAAATGTTTTCTTTTTGAATATATTTTATAATCTAATTTATTTCTGAATTTTTAGCAGCCATTACGCCAGTCTTCTGTCACATGATTCTGCAGAAATCAAATGTATTTGCAGAAATTTGTCTACAAGCAGAAATTTGCTGATTTTGTGCTCAAGAAACATTAATATTTTGTTTTGAAAATGTTAGACCATTTGCCAAAATATTGTAGCCCATTGGATGCACAGCCTTTCACCTCAACAACAAAAGTAAAAAAGCAGGAAGACTTTTCTCCTAGCTTTTAAAAGATAATTATTTAAAGTATTCTAATTTTTTGCAGGATTATACAGTTAGTTATTTTTTATTATTATTTTGCTTTTCTGTTTAGTTACTGTTTTTTCCCCTTGTTGTCTGTAACCCAGAATAGACCTGCAAACCTTTTTGCGGTTACAACATGCCAGTTAAAAACCACAGCGATAAAATACCATGAAATTCCATCTAAACACTATTTTGCTGCATATAAATATCGTAATTCTTGCTTCAAAGTATTATCTTGTCCCATCACTGTACCATGGTGAAACCACAATACTTTTTTGTAAGGGTAAGATGAGTTTAATTAGCACACCAGCAAACCAACTAAACAAATGTTTGCAGAGTTGTGAGCTGTTTCTCTCTTTTGCGTTTGTGGTCTAGACAAACTCTGCTTCAAGGTTACAGTTCCCCACAAGTAAGTACAGTGATGATGGGTTTGAACATTTTCTCAAGGCTGTTACCTGACAACAAACAGCATTAAGCATGGCAGCTGGAGCAGAACTGAGAGGAAACTGATATATACAATGTGATTGGACAAGCAATTCATCAGCCTGCAGTTACACCATTTAGGATTTTGTTGAAATGTAAATGATCTGGGGCAGAAAATAAATTTATGTAAACTTTCTCTGAAATACTGAGCCATTTGTACACTTTAAAAAATACTTTGTGTTTAGCCACAGCAATAAAAGTTCAATGTAACTTACCATTTTTAAAAAACCTGTGTGTGTGTGTGTGTGTGTAGGTACTGGATAGCTGAATTCCCTGCAGAGTTTGATCTGGATCTAGGTTTGATCCGTCTTACAGAAGAATTTCGAGATGCAGCCGCTCAGCTGGGTGGTGACGAGCACATTAAACTACTTGACATTTCTACAATGTGAGTGTTACAACACACAAACACTCATTCAGGTTCTGAAGGTTGTGTATCTGCTCACAGCGTGCCGATTATTGACTGTGCCATTACTATTGACCTATTTGGCTTAATCATGAGCACCGTTTTGATTGAAATGAAAATACTTTGTAAATTCAAATGTTGCCATTTTATGGCATAACTTGACACTAATGAGCATGTGTTTTAATCACTGATTCAGATTATGTGGAAATGATTGCAGAGAGCATTGTGCACCTGTCACTTAGACTTTGTCACTAACACTAACTGTCATCTTACATTTTGCACATTATAATTCATGAGATAATTTCATGATTATATTATGAGATTATAGCAGATGTCTTGTCATAATCAGCCTAAACTACATTTTTGATTGTGCTGCGACATTAGTGAGACAGCAGTGTGACATTATATAGAGTAAGATCTATTTTCTAAATATTATGTTGAGTTTATATTGTTATATTGTTGGAGAATAACCCCCTAACTACACGGAATAACACTGAAAGGCTGGAAAACATTTTTTTTAATGCATTCTGTAGTGATACACTATGAATGAACATAAAACAGTGAAAACATGTTTGTCTTTTCAGCCCCTCATATGACTGGATGCGTAAACTGACTCAGCGAAAGAAGCAGGTGAAGAAGGGTAAAGCGTCACTGCTGTTTGATCATCTGGAACCCATTGAGTTGGCCGAACACCTCACCTTCTTAGAGTACAAGTCCATCAGGAGGATATCGGTTAGTGTGCACAGCAGAAATGGAAAAATAGAGTGTTTCCTTCACCTGGGAAGGCCGGCAGCTGTAGTGGACTTACGTCAGTGAAGATAATGTGTATGTGTATGTGTGTGTGTTTGTTTTTGTGATATAGAAAGAAAAAAGGACTGTGCATATGAGAACACACTTTGGTTCACTTATCAGCTCTGCTGATTTTTTTCCATCGGCCTGCATTCTTATTCTTAACAGCTAACAGTCAAGTATTTTTTTTAGTTAACAAACATCCTTCCTTTATCCATTCCTCCCTTCTAAATCAGTGCTAAGCTTTGGAAAGAGTAATGTGATAGAAACCATGACATTTAAAGGAATAGTTCACCCAAAAATGCAAATTTGGTGAAAATGTACTCACCCTCAGTAGTGGTAGTTTGCACTCACATTCTAAAGGATCTATTGGTGAGCAAGTGATTTTAATGCTAAATTTCTCCAAATCTGTTCCGATGAAGAAACTAATGGCGCTTTTCCACTGCGTGGTACGACTTGGCTCAGCACGGCTCAGTACGGCACGGCACGGTTCGGCTCGGCACGGTTTGCGTTTCCACTGCAGTTCAGTACCGCTTTAGAGTGGGCGGGATTATTCACATGTCGTTATAGTTGCGCCGCCTCTACTACCACGACTCCTAAAAAAATCATTTTTCATTCCGCATTGCCCCATCAAGCTCTCGCTGGATCCGCTCCTCTGCTATCAACGAGAGGAACGTCTGTTCTTCCGTAACAGACAACAAAACTTTTTGGTTGTTAAAAAAAGGTGCGCTCGTTCCAAACAGTTGCGTTCGATCCTTCGCTGGCTGTGCTGATTTAAATCTAGCGGTTCTTTTGTGTTTGTGTCGCAAGTTCAGTAACGCAGGTGGTGACGATTCTCCCCGGCCAATCCGTGATCAGCAGAGTTTACACGTCACGTTTTGGTAACGGTACGGTTCACTTGGAACCCCAACCGAGGTGGTACTAAAAAAAGTACCAGGTACCAGGTACTGTACCCAGTGGAAAACCCCCAAAAAGTGAACCGTACCGAGCCGTACTGTGCCGTACCATGCAGTGGAAAAGCGCCAAAACTCGTCTATATCTTGGATGGCCTGAGGGAGTGTAAATTTACAGCAAATTTTCATTTTTGGGTGAAATTAAAATGTGTGTGCCAGTCAAACTGCAAACTGGACTTTTTAGAAGCTGCATATGAGAGACTTTAGGGCGAACTGATTTACCAGAATGAATCAGTCTGTATATTTACAGTAACCATCTGAATGAACCTATTCACTAGAATTAAACCGATTCACTTCCAATGCTACATTCAGACTGGCTATTTAATTTAGCATGTTTATTCACAAGTATCATTCAAAAGTTTGTTACTGAAATAGGTTTGTTGCTTTGAAAACAGCGACACTACTGTTTGAACTACTTTGTTACTTTCTAAAACTAGTATGAATGTGTCTCTGTTTATGTCCTCAGTTCACAGATTACCAGAGTTACGTGATTCATGGCTGTCTAGTAGATAACCCCACATTAGAGCGCTCCATCGCTCTGTTTAACGGGATCTCCCAGTGGGTTCAACTGATGGTTCTCAGTAAACTTACCCCTCAGCACAGAGCAGAGGTCATCAACAAATACATCCATGTTGCACAGGTAAGAACATAAATGTTTCTTCAGCTTGTCTAAAAGGATTGCAATAATCCTGAAGAATGTAATATAATATATAATAATACAGGGGTAAGA
This sequence comes from Sinocyclocheilus anshuiensis, assembly GCF_001515605.1. Taxonomy (NCBI): domain Eukaryota; kingdom Metazoa; phylum Chordata; class Actinopteri; order Cypriniformes; family Cyprinidae; genus Sinocyclocheilus; species Sinocyclocheilus anshuiensis. The sequence goes on from NW_015554160.1 coordinate 690,955, forward strand.
AATAAAGGAACAGGAAATGCAACTTCAAGGTAATGAAGCCCATAAAATGATTGAATTACTCATTACGAAAGACTAAGTTTGGTAAAAGGCCAGGATTCTGAAAAATAAACGTGCATTCCGAGTAGCGCACTAAAGCGACACGCTGTCGAACTGTACCGTTGATTACGCAAATGCGAGACCCTTCACCCAGCAAACCAGTTTATGTCGGTGCATTCTGAAAGCAGCTAGATGACATTTCCAGGCCCTTTGATATGTAAATGTCTGCCAGCGAAAGAGTGCGAGGGAGCCGCCTGCCTGCTCTCACGCCACCGGGGGTGTATGAAACGCCTCTATTGTGAAGAGCACCCAGGCATCCCTTTAGTACAAAGCCTGTGCTTTTAGTATCTGTTTTAAGGCCTGCTGGGCATGATCCATGTCAGCTAATAGATGTTAAGTGTCGAGCTGTCGAGTTGCTGGAGCTCCAATAATAAAGGAGAGCTCTGCTTTTATGAGATCAGCCAGCACTTGTGCAATTATGCTGCAAAGGAAAAGCACTAGATTATATGTGAACTAATGGATCAAATCTATCTATCTATCTATCTATCTATCTATCTATCTGTCTGTCTGTCTGTCTGTCTGTCTATCCTATCAGATATTCCATTTATTTATCTATCTGACAGTCTATATGATTCTTCTGTCCCTTTCAGAAACTGCTCCACCTGCAGAACTTTAACACGCTGATGGCTGTGGTCGGGGGTCTGAGTCACAGTTCTATTTCCCGCTTGAAGGAAACTCATTCTCACCTCAGCCCAGAGGTCACCAAGGTGCAACAGTCACTGCAAAAAAAGAATTATTAAGAAACTATTCACTCCCTTGTCCGTAAAATCAAGCTGTCATTGGAGGCCAACTCCCAGTGCTGAAGCAGTACATGTGATGTTACTTTTAGGAAACATTGTATGAGGCATAATCATAGTCAAAAGTATTTAAAAAATGGCTTAGAAAAGTATGTTTCGCACATCGCAGATGTTACTTGGTTTGAAATTTTGTTATATAATGCAAATGAATACATTTAGGTTGAATTTAAGTGTCTGAATACAATTTCAGACACCTGTATATGAGAAATGCACTGACAAGCAAAAAAAAACAAGTAGTCAGACATGTGATATCTAGAACATATAAAAGAAAGAGGTGCGGTGATTAATTTCACTCACTGTCATTTTCTATGCTATTGACAGATCTGGAATGAAATGACAGAGCTGGTTTCGTCAAAATGCAATTACTGTGCTTACCGCAAAGCCTTCAGTGAAAGCGAAGGGTTTAAGATCCCAATCCTAGGTGTTCACCTGAAGGACCTGATCGCCGTGCACGTGGTCTTCCCAGACTGGGTGGAGGATGGGAAAGTGAACATTGTGAAGATGCAGCAGCTGTATCTCACCTTTAATGAGCTGGTCTCCCTGCAGAGCGCTGTGGCTCAGGTGGAGCCCAACATGGACCTGATCTACCTGCTCACTGTGAGTTCTGCTCGCATGTCTGTGCTCGTCAATCTCCACATTCAATCAAAGCCTCACCGCAGCACTGAATCACAGTGGTTTTCATTTATTAATTAAAATGAGTGGCTTTACATTTTTTTTTGTTTTATGCCTGTTTGTGTAAAGCTGTCCTTGGATCTGTACTACACAGAGGATGAAATTTATGAGCTGTCCCTTCTTAGAGAACCCCGTAACCCCAAATCTCAGGTAAGAGATTTGTCTTGAAAATATTGAAAAAAATCAGAGGAATAAATTACATTTTAAAAGTATTAAAATATGAAATAAAAATTGTATTTAAAAAAGATTACAGTTTTATTGTATTTTTGATCAAATTAATGCAGCCTTGATGAACAATCTTTTTTAAAAAGAAAAAATACCTACCCCAAACCTTGAAACTCATAGCCACTTATTCAACATGTTTTGGTCATTTAAGTGAAAATTTCATAAGGTTATCCTGTCTTATACTGTAACCCATTTGATATTGTGTTCACAACTGTAACTGTAACAGACTGTTTCTTCCTCTCTCAAGGAATTTTTTGCTGGAAAGTTTTCTTTTATAAAAAATTAGCACAGAACAGAATTAATTTCATAACATCCATGTTTTTTCTGCAGCCCACCTCACCCACAACGCCCAACAAACCTCTGGCTCCGCTGGACTGGGCCTCTGGGGTCACCACCAAACCAGATCCCTCGGTGGTCAACAAACACATCAGGAAAGTCGTGGATGTACGATGCTGTCAACATCAATACTCACAGACATTTATGATATTGAAAACATTAGAGTTCATGTTTTATATAAATCGAAATGATTTTCATATTTTTTCAAATATATAAATGCCACCAATTGTTTTGCGGTTCTATAAAACCAGAATCTAAGGGGCTGATTATGTCGAGCCTATTTCAGTGGCTCCAAACATCCTGAATGGTTTAATCATATGAATTTGATTATATGGTAGATTATATCAGTGCACTTTTTTATGCCACGTACAGATAACAGTCCAGCCATTTAACAGATATATGTATATATGAACTTTTGCTCAATGCAACACATTCACTAAACTTGTGTATTCCTGTTTTTCATTGCATGTGAAGTCTGTCTTTCATAACTACGACCATGACCATGATGGATACATATCTCAGGAAGACTTTGAGAGTATTGCTGCAAATTTCCCTTTCCTCGATTCCTTCTGCGTGCTTGATAAAGACCAGTAAGTAGGAAAAACACATACAAAATGTGTGATTCTTGTAAAAGGCCCCTGCAGTGCCAAACTGCTAATAGTGTTTCTTGGCAAGAGCAGCTCATAGACTGTGTCGATGATCCTTTATAAGCCCGGGCATAGATTCAGAAGTGCTCGATGATATTGGAAGGGACACATTTTCATCATCTCATTTCTGACAGGGTCAATTTAGTGTCTGGAAATTCCTCAAAGGGTTCTTCTCAACCGTGCTAAACTCGTAAGTGTGGTTTATCGCTGCAATTGGAGCAGAGCATGGCATGCCGTCTAAACAACACAGTGATGTAATATTTAAACAACAATAATAAATTATTAAACAGAATTAAATTGCAGTGTTTTTTTTTTTTTGAGTTTTGGGAAAATACAGCATATTTTTAAGCCTGAGGCTTTCTGTACCACTAGATGAACACATAAAAGTTTATTTATGTATTTAATTTTAATGATCAGAGAAAATGCATCATGTGTAATGCAACATTAGTGACTTCAGGCCATGCAGCTGCTCAGTGTGGGTTACCTGCTGCACTGTTAAAAGGCTGAAGGTCATGACTCCCGGTGAAGGATGCACAGCATCAGGCACGCACAGACTCTCTCACACACTCACAAATTCCCCAGCCGTCCTCTGTGGTTCATCTTAGCCATTCAGCGCTCAAACCGCATTACTGGCATGTGACTGCATGCATTTCTTCTGAGCTCTTGCGCTCACACTTATGATTCTGTTCAGATATCGTACCTGTTTTGACACAGGAAGCAAATGCTTTATGAGCTGGAGGCTATCATGATGATCTCTCTTTTTGTGCAGGGATGGATTGATCAGTAAGGATGAGATGATGGCATATTTCCTGCGTGCCAACCCGCTGCTGCAGTGTAAGATGGGGCCTGGTTTTATTCACAACTTCCACGAGATGACTTACCTGAAGCCAACATTCTGTGAACACTGCGCTGGATTTGTAAGAGCTGATTTTACTTCTTTTCTTTCACGTCAGCACAATTGATAATGTATTTTGGGTGGTTTCTGCTGTGCAACGCTTAAGCAAAGATTCTCTCTAGGACTAAAGTGCAATAGAAGACTTCTGAGGGTTCAGCTCTGTGTGTGTGCAAAAAAGCGTACCTAGCAAGACCTGAGTTTACCACAACATCACTGAACCAATGCAGACAGTGTTTAAAGGTTAAATCCAACCTTAAAACCACAGTGTCTAGCTGTTTTTCACTCCCAAGATTTCTGGCTAGTTGAGTTACAAATTTTATTGCTGTTCTTCTCATTACAGGCCAAGTGGCTGACTGTTAAAAATAATGAAATACACTACTGTTCAAAAGTTTGGGGTCAGTAACATTTTAATTTTTCTTAAAGAAATGTAATAATTTTATTTAGCAAGAATGCTTTAAATGAATCAAAATGGAAAATAACATGCTGTTCTTATTTACTTTCTATTCATTACAGTTTCTACAAAAATATGTGCACTGTTTTAACATTGATAATAAGAAATGTTTCTTGAGCAGCATATTATAATGATTTCTAAAGGATCATGTGACCCTGAAGACTGAAGTAATGGCTGCTAAAAATTCAGCATTTGTAATTACATGAATAAATTACCATTTTTACATTTTAAATTATAATAATATTTCACAATATTACTCTTTCAACTGCATTTTTTATTAAAAGCAGCCTTGATGAGCATAAGAGACTTCTTTCAAAAATATAAACAATTATTACCGACCCCAAACATTTCAATGAGATACAGTAAATAATGTTTTTGGATTATTTAACAAAATATAAAACAACACTGGAATTTTTTTTAAATACAGTGCATGACAGAAAACAACATATATATTAATAATATAATGCAATGTCATTCAGACATTTTTAAGTGTCCACATACTTTTGAGGGTCATTGTATACAAAACATCTCCGGCCATAGACACACAGAAGTTGTCTTTCCTATTAAATGCAACACATTTCCTGTTGCCACTGAACTGAATATTCTGGGCTGATGAACTATAGAATGAGTGTATACACTACAGTGAGTGTTTAGTCAAAGTCACTACTGCTCAAATTGTTCTGTATTTACACAGATGGTTAGACAGGAATCCGCTGAGTTAACACACACATTCTTTTAAACAGACTTTCAGACACACACACACACACAAAGATCCACCTTGTCACACTGTATTGCACAGGAAGGGTGCAACGTGTGGAAGTATCCTGTTTATTACTCATGGGTCTGTGTACAGAAAACCATAAACTCAAATGGCATGAACTTGCTGCTTCTGTCCCCAATTCATAATTACTCTCATGCTTCTCTCGCTCCATTTTGTTCTCTTCATGCCCTTCCTCTTCACCCCGTCGTCCATGTTTTCAGCTCTGGGGAATTATTAAACAAGGATACAAGTGCAAAGGTAAGAAATAAATAAATAGAGCAAATCACAATAGATGTTGATGCTTGAACAGGGCACTAATTTTGTAAATTCACTATTAGTTTCTTTTTTCTGTTTATTTAGTTGATATTAGTAGCTTGTTAGATATCCTGTTTATCTTTTTTTTTTTTTATAATATAAATCGGTCCCATGCATATGTGCGTAATATATTTTTTAAAAAGATTAATACATTTTTTTTTTTTTTACTTTCTTTATTGTATACTATTGTCATTTATAAATCCAGATAAATGCACACTCTCTGTTGTTTGTTTTCAGACTGTGGTGTGAACTGCCATAAACAGTGTCGTGAGCTGCTGGTTTTGGCGTGTCGTCGTCTCCCTCGGTCCACGTCGCTGGGCAATGTGTCTCCTGGAGCGCTCACACACAGCTCTTTGCCCAGCAGCCCCAGCCTGCCCACCTGTAAAGGTGAAAACACACCTTTACAGTACATCACCATCTGCTTATCTCAGAGTAAAACAGTGTAAAATGAGTGTGATGTCGCTCTCTCTCAGGCAAACACAAACATGCACTTACCACTAAAAAGTGCTGTATCGTCTTTTCTATATTCATTTAAAAAAATCATCTAATGTGAAAGTAAATTCAAAAATCTCACACACAAAAAATTATCTTCGTAAGGTTTCACTGAAAAAAAAAATTCCAGTAAAAATATCTAAACATCCTTTAAAAAAGCTCAATTTATTTGATAAGCAAAATAATGTGAGATTGTGTGAGACTTATTTTCAGAGAACATTTGAATTTTTCTAGTTTTATATATAAATATATATAAAATAAATATAGAGAAATATAGAAATAAATATACATACTATATACATGATAATATATTTTAAATTGTAATTGATTCCTATTATAGAAAATTAATTTAATCAATGTTGAAAACAGTTGTGCTGTTTAATATTTTTGTGGAAACCATGATATATTTTGTGTCAAGATTGTTTAATGATGAGAATTTCAAAAGAACAGCACTGATTTTGGATATAGAAATATTTAGTGATAGTGATTTTGATCAATTTAATGCATCCTTGCTGATAAAAGTATTATTAATATACATATATATTTTTTCAATTCACAAAATTTTAAATGGTAGTGTACACTGATGGACATGTTTGCCAGACAAAGCTAAATTTATTTGAGAAGCAAAATTGTGTGAGACTTGTTTTAGAGAACATTTGAATTTTTCTAGTTTTAATCATAAATACAAATTTATTGGAAAAACTATTAGCCAGTCATTGTTTAAACATAAATCAAGATATATTCTTTAAAAACAATTTTTTAGTAAATTGATCTTGTTTTAAGAATGTTTAATAAAAAACGAGACAAAAATGTTTTTTTCTGATAATAAAATATTGAAGAAATATTCCCTTTGCTAACATTCTCTTGTCCTGTTATTGCACAGATGACGATGAGGTGTTTACATTTCCCGCCGTGTCGTCGTCATCAGGCTCTGACCTGGAGGGAAAGTCCATCACCCTGATGACTGGTTCAGCCCAGCGCATCTCAGTGCGGCTCCAGAGAGCCACCACCAGTCAGGCCACGCAGACAGAACCCCTGTGGCCCGAAAACGGCTGGGTGGCCGTCGCAGACAGCGGGTCACACACCTTCCCCAAAATGAGATACAGGCCTCACCGCAAAGCATCCAAGAGCAAAGGCTTTGCTCGCTGGGAGAACGACACGCAGAGTTCGGCAGCGACGAGGAACAGCAGGAACTCACAGGAGCACAGCGAAGAGTCACAGCAGAACGGACTCGCAGAACAACATATGAACAAAACCAGGACCTCTGAGGTACGACTGAGAGAAAAGCATCTCATTTGAGTTCTGAAGATATAATCCTGTAACTATTTCAAAGCTGTGGAATCTGTGAATCCCACAAACCGCCTTCTTGTTTCACTATCTTTTAATTCATACATCTCTTCCAAGGCCCTGAAACGTCTTTTTATGAAACGTTGCTCCCCTGTTGCCATGGAAACGCCAAGGTTTTGCGGTCTGGTCTTTCGTCACTCTAGAGATAATCTTCATCAGGGGCCGCAGAGCCAAGAGCACCACAGCACTCACGATGTTGGGCCTAAATATGGAGTAGAACTAACCTGAGTAGGGCTCTAGGCTGTTATTTTAGGACCTGGCAGACACTTTGTTTTGGGTTAAAATGCAGAGCATATGTCTGACCTGGATTGTGTTGCTGTGTTTGTTAAATTCAGATCTCAGATGTGTTATTTGTAGAACAGGCTTTAAAAAGTCAGGGTCACTTGACACACAGGGATTAGACTGTTGCTGCACCTGTCAGCGTTACAATGCAGAATTAGTTTTTTTTAGGTGAGCAGTTCATGAATATGCATGTTTAACTAACTTAAATATTTGTAACCTTTTTAGATGGAAATATAAAACCACAATACTACAGTCAAACTATTTTTATTATAATAATTATATTAATTTTAATAACTTCTGGTATTTTTATGTTCCAGACGTGGATTTCATTACAAAATTCATACAAAATTCTTACAGTAAAACAACAACAACAAATTTTTACACCACCATTCAAAAGTTTGTGAAATTTTTTGAAATAAATATATTTTGCTCATCAAGGCTGCATTTATTTGGTAAAAACGACAGTAACGACAGTAATATTGTGAAATAATTACAAAGTAAAATAAATTATTTATATTTGATAAATATAAATATGCATATATAATATAAATTAAAAAAAATATACAAATATACATGATAATATATTTTAAAATGTAATTTATTAATATTATTAATGTTAATATTATTAATATTAATAAATGTTGAAAACAGTTGTGCCGTTTAATATTTTTGTGGAAACCATGATATATTTAGTGTCAAGATTGCTTAATGAATACAATTTCAAAAGAACAGTATTGATTTTGGAAATAGAAATCATTTGTGATTTTATTAATGTATTTACTGTCTTACTTTTGATCAGTTCTATGTATGTTTGCTGAATAAAAGTATTATTATTATTTTTTTTTTCAAATCCACAAATTTTTAAATAGCAGTGTGCACTGATGGACATGTTTGCCAGACGATATAAAATATAAAATATAAAACATATATATATATATATATATATATATATATTATACAGTATATATACACACATCAAAATTTTTACAGTCTTACAAATAAGAAAGTCTGTTTTCTGATTATGTGGCAGAAGCTCTCATAATTGAAGAAACACCCAATAGCAGTTTTTCTTTTTACACTTTTTTTAAGAAAATATGATTTCTGTGTGTTTGCCCAGGTGTTGCTATGTGTTTACTAAGTTGTTCTGAGCAGTTTTAGCATGTTGTTATCCAGTCGCAGAGTGTTCAGAGTTTGTTTACTTCCCCCCCAAAATCCCAAAACGATACTGAAATTGTCCTGAGCAGGCAGCACTAATTATTTCCCCTAAACAAATGAGTCATGTGTCCTCATGATGTTCCACTGTGTGTTTTCAGATCAGCTGACTTGACTGCTCTGTGGGCCCATGCAGGACACCCTGGAGCCTGTCAGGACCACGGCCCAGAGGGCTGTCCGCTCTAGGGGGCGTGCTGGGGTGCCTCATGCCTCCAGTGGATCAGGAATAGGGTCACTGTTTCTACAGCCACAGTAAAAGAGCGGCAGCAGGCAACCCACTGACTGAACTGGGGGAAGGGTTGCATCAAAGGAAAGGTCTGGGACTAAACAGGGAGTGACTGTGTTGTCCTGTCTGTTGGAAATCTAACTGAGAATCACTGGAAGCTGATGTGACGGATACATCAGTGTGATAATAGATGAGTGAGCAAGAGTATTTAAGGTATGCCGTTGACGTGTTTGCGACGCACGCTCTGATTTTCGTTCTCCAAAAACACTACTCTGAAAGGACACAGTGGATGTGAAGGTTATATTCAGGTTGTCTGAAGTCGAAAGTGGAACTGGGAAAGATGAAGATGAACGTATGTATGATCGAACATTAAAACACTAACTTAATTTGTGTTACCCAGCAACACATTATGATCTAAAGTGAAAGGTACGTCGAGTTTTAAAACCCCTAATATTTTACCCCAAATATAATTATAAAAACCACTTACACTGTTTTACAGATGTTTCTCCAATGGTTTGCACCATAGTTGTGTCTTCTGTGCTTGAGAAAATGCAGACAAGTAACCTCTGACCTTATGCATCATTACATCAGCACTGCTTAGCAACATTGATAGCTATGTAAGGTTGAAAAGATACATGAATTCAAAGACTTCAATTCTGCCGACACAGGTGAGCCGTCAGCCAGGTGTTTATATGGCATCTGTTGCTAAGCGCCAGATGAGTCCATCTATAGTCTGTTGCCAAGGCAACACACTGCCCTTCAGCGCCATATGTTCTGAAATAAGTTTGACACCCAGACATCTCGGCTCAGTTAGAGCCCGACAGCCTCAGATGGGACAAGCCTCATACGATCATTTTTGCAGACAGTGTGTGTGAGAGAGACCTCGCAGGTGGATCAACAGATGAACTAAGACAAACAGTGATTATAGTGAGTCTTTGAGCCTATAGGATTAGATGCTCTTCTGGCACCAAAATTGCAGATTTAAAGAAACAGTTCCCCAAAAAAATGAACATTCTGTCATTATTTACTCACCCTCACGGCTTTGTAACTAAAATTAGTTTATTTCTTGTATTTATTGTGGAAAACAAAAGGATTTTTATCAAAAAGTCTGCCCTTTTTTGATACAATGAAAGTTAATGGTGACCATGTCTGTCAGGCAAGATTTTCACTGAATATCAGCTTAAAGGGATTGTTCAACCTAAAATGAAAAATTCTGTCATAATTTTTTACTTTACTTACCCTCATGTCGTTCCAAACCTGTAAGACCTGTTCATCTTCTGAACACTAAGATATTTTTGATGAAATCCACGATCTTTCTGATCCTCCATAGACAGCAAAACAATTGACACATTCAAGGCCCAGAAAGGTAGTAAGGACATTGTTGAAATAGTCCTTATATAAAATCTATAAAATAGAGAAAAGGTATTCTTGCAGCTTCATAAAACTACAGTTGAACCACTGATGTCACATGGACTATTTTAACAATGTCCTTACTACCTTTCTGGGCCTTGAACCTGTCGGTTGCATTGCTGTCTATGGAGGATCAGAAAGCTCTTGGATTTAATCAAAAATGTCTTAATTTGTGTTTCGATGATGAACAAAGGTCTTACGGGTTTGGAACAACACGAGGGTGAGTAATTAATGACATGATTTTTCATTTTTGGGTGAACTATCCCTCAGTTTATTCCTCTCAAAAAAATATATCGAAGGCTTATGAAGACTTGGCATGAGTTGTATGTACTGTACAAGTATGGTGTTTTTTTTTCTTGTTGGTTCCCATTCACTTTCATTGTATGGAAGATAGCAGCTTAAAAGAAGTCTTCACAAAAGAAAGTCATGGTTTGAAACAACATGCGAGGAATTAATTTAAATGAATGCAGAATTAATGTTAGATGCCAGTGATTCCTGAAGCAGCTGAGAAAGCATGTTTGTCATCTGAAGCCTTCATGTGTAGCCTAGTGCTGAAAGCGCTTACCTGTTGCCATAGTCATTAGAGTATTATTCTAATACTGTGCTAATGATTCTGCTCACATCTGTGTATGTCTGGTAATATGATGCATGTGTATCTGTAGTGCTAGTTAGCATTCAGAGTGTCAGAGATCAGAAGAGAGGTGTTAAAGGCACATGCTAAATGTAATTCATTTTGATTTGATGTAGCATATAAAGCATACTACTGAAAGGGATAGTTCACCGTTTAATCACCTTACAACAACAATATATATATAAGTCCATACAATGAAAGTCAATGGGTACCAAGACTGTTTGGTTACCAACATACTTCAAAATATCATCTATTACTTTTTTTTTGTTGCTATTTTTATTTTCATTTTTAGCTTAACTATCCCTTTAAATGTAACAATTTAAGCATGATTTTCAGAGCCTTCGAGTAGCAGAACCTCCTGTGGCATATTTCTTATACATCTGTTGTCTTTGACTTATTAATAAGTGAGAATTACTGCTAAAGTGTCGAGCACACATTTGACATACGAGCAGCAGCCATATCAACACAATTTCTTGTGCAAACATCTTTACGTAATATAAGCTTTGTGAAATCAAGAGATGTGTATTGAAAAACTGATAACGCTTGTCACTTCTGGGCCATCAGAAGATATGGTGAATAATAACTGCTGTAAAATGATCAACCTTGTCATTGCTGTATTGACTATAGTCTTATGAATGTTTCTCTGGTTGAAGCCAGGTTTACATGAGGGAAAGGTGTACATTTACTACATTTTGAACATCAAGCATACAGACATGTTTATTCCCAAGGTTCTTGCTGCACTTATTTTTCCTCACTAAATTTCTGAGCTTCACTATATATATATATATTAAAAAATTAAGCAATCTAATTATTGTTAGGTTTTTACCAACGCTGAAATAAAGTTGTGCAGAGAGCAGGTCATCTCAGCATCTCAGGGTTGCCAGTGAAGATAAGCTTGGCCTGTAAAACTGAATGTTAAACATCAAGGGACTTTTACCATCTTGACTGGAATATTTGGAGACCATTTATGTAACTGTAGCTGGAAAAGACATTATAAATGTATTACATTAAAAGTATTTAGTGTATTTTTGAAGACAAAAAAAACAGCGATTTAGATTTGAACAGTCTGCTTTAACTAGAATGAGTGTAATAATTGAATGCCATATGTAGAAATGTTCTGTTACAATTCACTTGCTGTTCATGGAAAACATCAATAAATACACTACCCTAAAACAGACTAATCACGACTATAAAAAACATTCTGTAGCTTTTAAAAAATATTCTAGTTTGTGTTTAATGTTTCCTAATGACTGGTTTAAAACTGTGATTAAGTGACTTTGAATGTTTAGAAATTAGTTTAGGCCATTTTGCAGGTATTAAACTAAAATAAATGGCTGTCTATCACCCCCATGTGGCCACTGTATTTCTAAGCATGTCACAATCACACTGCATCATAGGAATCTGCATAGTTTCTGTAGAACTCTTGTATTTAATTTAGTAAAGTTGTTTCTATCATTGTAACTTCTATTTTATTGCCACTATAATAATGCAAGAAAAAATCTTTATTTGAAACTGATCAGTTTTCTGTGATTAAAAAAATAAAAATCCACCACGACAGTGAGCTCTTTTCTTTACGGTTTATTTAATCATTCCAAAACCTTTAAACATTGTAAAGGTGAACTGTATCCACT
>NW_015554160.1:704496-733622 GCF_001515605.1 Sinocyclocheilus anshuiensis
AGTAGAAAGCTCAAAACAAGTCAGTCAATCAATCTCGGGGTTTCCACACAGTCAGCAACCGAACATTCACACGTGAGTGGCGAGAACTCGGCTGACCTTTATTCATACGTTAACAAAATCTCACTGAGTGAGATGGAAAAAAAAAGTGTTACATTTCCATAAAACTAGAATAACAAAAGTTTGATCACTTCCTAGTATAAGGCTTTGTCAGATTCAGAGTCGGGGCAGTGAGATCAGGCAGTAGACTGGACCGATGTCAATGAGGAAGGAAGAAGAAAACAAACCCAGTAACACACCAAAGTTCATCCTAGGAGATTCTACCAACCCAACCTCGCACTTCCAAATAACTAAAGTAGCTTAAATGGTCTGCTGGAAGCAGATCCGTTTAAACCAACCGTACACGTGTAGAAGCGCATTGTTCATTCAGAGATCTCTGTAAACCAGACTCCAGAGGCACCATGGGAATTATGAGATATAATGCCTGTCTGCTCATTCAGAGGCCTTCGTCTCTCTTATTCTCCCACCCTCAAGAGAATTGTGGGTCCGTTTCGAAGCTGTAGATCGCAGTAACAGTCTGTTTTCAGCTAGTAAACTGTCTTCCATGGCCAAAGCCGGCCTGGTTAAACTGTTGCCCACCTTGCTGAAAGAATTGTTCAAATTGCCCCCCTTGGTTATAATTCTGCCCTCCTCTTCCACCCCATCCTCCTCCCTGCCCACTTCCTCTTCCTCCTCCTCTTCCTCTACCCCCGCGCCCACCCCTTCCTCCTCTCTCCTGGTGTCGTCCTCCATTCTGATAGTAGCCCTCATGCTGGTAACCTCCACCTCCACCTCCGCCCTGATATCCTCCTCCTGGGTACCCCGGTCCTTGCTGGCCTCCTTGGTAGCCGCCTCCTCGATATCCACCGTCCTGGTAATGACCCTGGTATCCACCTCCGCCAGAGCCGTCCTGCCAGTTCCCCTGCACTTTACCTCCACGGTGTTCTCCTCTTCCACCTCTGCCTCCACCTCCTCTCTCATGACCTCCACGGCCGCCCTGCTGCTGATCGTAACCACCTCGTCCACCACCTCTTCCTCCTCCGCCACCGGAGTAGTACTGTCCTCCGCCACCCCCTTGTGGACCATCCTGCCGTTTCTGCCACGTGGGCATCTCTGGAGGTGGGGCTTCGATCTCATTGGGTCTCCCTCCTCGATCAGGAGCACGACCCATCAGGACCTAATAAACACAAGAATAATAAATTCTCTGGTATGTACACTACCGCTTAGCCTTTTATTTTTAGGAATGAAATTAAAGGGGTCATATGATGCAATTTCAATTTTTCCTTTCACTTTGGAGTGTTACAAGCTCTTGGTGCATAAAGAAGATCTGTAAAGGTTTTGAGCAGTGTAGAGTAGCACTTGTTGTTTGTCATTTCTCCGATCACAAATGCAGACATGGTTTTGTTTACGCGGCACGATGCAACGCGTAAAAAGATAGTATAAGTCATTATAATCCGTAATTATGTCCTTACTGGATGCAACAAATGCCTCGTTTATAATGGGTTTTAATGGTTTTGTCTCGTCGCTCCGGCCGGGACACGGCATCACAGTATGGTAAGGGTGAAACATTTTCAGTATGAAACATTTCCGTCACACGCTTGAGGTATTCGGCCAATCACAACGCACTGGATAGGTGGCCAATCACAGCACACCTCGCTTTTCAGATGAGCTTTATAAAAATCGACGCGTTTCAGAAAGGCGGGGCATAGAGGAGAAACAATAATGTACAGTATGTGGAAAATAATGTGTTTTTTGAACCTTAAACCGCATAATCACATCTCATTACAACCAAATACACAAAATTATATTTTTAGCAACATCATATGACCCCTTTAATACTTTTATTCAGAAAGGATGTATTAAATTGACTACAAGTGACACAACTTTTGTAACATTGTTACACAAATCTATATTTCAAATAAATGCCATTCTTTTGAACTTTCTATTCAAAGAACCCTCAAAACAAAATGTATCAGCGCAACCGTTTTCAAAATAAAGAATGTTTTTAGTGGTAAATCAGCATATTAGAATGATTTCTGAAGGATCGTGACTGCTGAAAGTTCAACTTTGGCATCATAGGAATACATTACATTTTTTAAAAGGGTGCTATTATGCTTTTTCACTTTTTCAACTTCAGTTGGTCTGTAATGTTGCTGTTTGAGCATAAAAAAGATCTGCAAAGTTACAAAGCTCAAAGTCCATTTCAAAAGGAGAGAGCCTGTTCTAGTACACCCCTAAAACAAAATCAAGACTTTGCAAAAGAGCATAGTAGGACCCCTTTAACATATTAAAATATAAAACACTTTTTTTTTTTATTGCAATAACACTTATATTATTGTTTTTACTGCATTTTGATCAAATAAATGCGGCCTTAGTGAGCATTAGAGACTTCCTTTAAATACATTTGAAAATCTTGTCAACCCCTAACTTCTGAAATAGTGCAGCTACAAAAGAATCGGTAAAAAGATACATTTAGAAAGCGAAAGTACATTCAAAACTAACCCACCTTGTTAATGGCACAGGCTGTTTTCTCCCTGATGTGACCACTGCTGGTTCTCAAGATCTTTGATAAATCTTCTCTAGCAGCAAACAGGTGGGCCACAGATACCCTGGTTTTAGTGGCCAGCGCCACTCGAAGAGGCTGGTACACTTTTGAAAGTTTATCAGCACGTGTCTGTATAGAATTACAAAGCAAAGTGATTTTAAATTTAATTCACGTCACGTTTTTGCTCATTCTACTAGTTTAATCAGTGTTTTATGATATACAAAGTAAAAGAGAGATTCTTGTACCTTGGCTCTATCTGACCAGCCAAAAGACTGCACCGTCACATCCAGTCGTTTCAGCAACATTTTCCTTCTGACGTCATACTCGTTCACAAGTGCTTGGTTTATTGCTTCAATTTTCTCCTGGAGGTTTAAGAAAAAAAAAGACACACTTTCAATTAACATTTCCAAATTGAACTCAATGTTCAAATTTAAAATGGTTAGTTTAGTGCTTTTAGAGGATAAAAATCCAAATCGGAGCTAACCCAATGTACAGGACCCAGTGGTTTCTTCAGCAGAGGCTCTCCTATATGAGTTGGAGGGACCTTGGACAAAGCCTCCTTCAGCTGTGGGAAAATTGCATTTGATTAGAACATACAAAAAAACAATGATTCTCATTCACCTAATAAACATGTACATGCATTCTTATATGAGCAGAAAAAATTTTTCACAACAGGTGCATCATTCTAATGTTGATTAATCTGGATTATTCTAAATGGAACGTGTAACTGCAGTTAATAATTAGAACTGGCTCTAAATATGATCATAAATAAAAAAAAACACTTATTAACAAATCATGATTTGAAAGTGTAAATCAGTTTTAACTGTTTTTATTTTTATCTAATACTAAAACTATTAAAAATGGTTTCATTAATTTAAATAAAGCTGAAATAAAATAAAATATTAGATAAAACAAACGCAAACAAAAGTCAAAAAGTGTTTTCTTACTAACTGAAATAAAGTAAGTTTAAGACGATGTACTAAACTTACAAATAATCTAAATAATATAAAAGAAAACTAATAAAAATGACAAAAGCACATAAAATTACTCAAATTAAAATGAAAACTAAAACATTAAAATTAAAGGCCAACTCTTTTTCTACACTTTATTTATATCTACAGACACAATGTACTTAATTCCAGTTAAGCAATGGGAAAAGGACCTGAACACAATCACAGACAATACTTTCTGGAGACAAATTTGTATCGGCACATTCAGTATGAGTGGAAATACCAAAATTCAACTAAATTAATATACAATATATTAAATATATAGAATACATTTAACACAATACAAATTGTTGTTTAAAATGCACTCACTGCACACTCAATATTTCAGATGACAGATGATCTGCACGCACTTTGGTCCTGTCCATCAATTATTCCGTTTTGGAAAGATGTTACTACTAAACTATCTGTCTATTTTAACTGTGAAATCCCCACAACTCTATGTCTACTAGGTGATGATTCACAAATAAACCCCCCCACCGGAGTACGTCACCCCAATACTTCTGTCTCTAGTAATCGCCAAGAAAACAATTTTAATTAATTAGAAAAACAAAAACAAAATCTCTTGTACACACTGGCAATAATTACTAAGAGATTACATTAATAAAGAAAAACAGACAGCCATATTCAAACATAAGACTTCCGAACGTAAACAACTATATGGCTCAATTGCTCCTTTCCTAGATATCAAGTTACCCTGATTTGTGAATTATTGCCCCCACATTGAATTTGAATATATACCTGCTTTATGTACAGAGAGGGGAGAGAAAAAGGAAAAAAGTGAATAAATAAATAGAGAGGAAGGATGGAGGAAAAGAAGGGGGAAAGATAAAGGGGGGGGAGAGAGAGAGAAAAAAAATGGTAAATATCTATAAGGAAACACTTCCAAAACATTTTGTTTTCTATTATCATCATAATAATATTGGCAGCATTATTACAATTTTTTCCTTTCTTTTATTATTATTTCCACTATTATTATTATTTCTATTATTGTCAGAAGACAACTGATTGAAGCAGTGACTTCAATAGCATGACTTGTGAACACCATACTGTAGTGTCTGTGAATTAAGGCGAGGCCGCAAATAGGTCATGCACTAATGATCTAGAAGGGGCCTGCCAATGACCTACGATGTAAGGAAACGGGTTCACGTTTTGTCTCACCATCTCTCTCCATCATCAGTTTGACAAACCATCAGTATCTCAATATTCCTCTCCCCCTTCCTTTATCATTCCACTTACTCCATTAAATTTTTTATTTAACTTTCCTCTCTCTCACCTCTTTACCTCTCTTTTTCTCATCTCAACATCTCTTGCTTTGTAATTATTTAGATTTGCCCCCCCCCCCTATTTATTTTTTATTTATTTATTTAGTACATTTTTTTTTTATTTATAGAACAGCAGTGGTGTCAACAATAATTAATACTTTTTTAACTTTATATACATATTCAAGTGAGGAAATGTATCTCCCGTCTATCATCATCATCAGTAATATTTAATAATCTACTTATATTTGTTGAAAGATTATATTCCTTACATCATTGTTTGTGATCCTTCTGCTTCATTTTTTTAATCCTTTTTTCTCTCTCTTCTCTGCATTAACCAAATCCACTGCAAATATTTCTAAGCAATCAATGTCATAACAAATGTGTCTATATTATATTCGTATATGTTACAACTGAATGTTACTACTACTACTACTATTATTATAATACTATTATTTGATCATTTTTTCTCTCTCTTGCTATCTATCTGTCCGTTTTTATTGTTGTTGTTTGTTTTGTTACCTTCTATTATGTCTGCTTTCATATTTTTCAATTAAAAAAGAAAAAAAAATTTAAAGCTAACTCAAAATATTAATAAATACTACAGCAGCATATAAATAATACTAAAATAACACAGAGGTTTTCTGCACAAATCCGTTAGTGAGCCAATGTGTGTGCACACATTTAATATACATTAATATAAACTGCCTGTAATTAAACCCCACCTTTTTCTCAATACCACTGAAGAACTGGAACATGGTGATGTTAGGAGGAGGTTTGGACATGCCCAGAGCCATACAGATGCCCTTCAGCTCCATGAAGACTTTACTGCCGCCTGTCTCCTGCTCCTTCTTCTGGGGCTGGTTCACCAGGATCATCCTAGACGACTCAAGCTCGGAGATCAAGAAGCCTGGAAGAATGGTATGAATATGAATAATATTTATGATGTACAAGGATCTTGAACCTATGTTACTTTAGTACCATTGAGATACTATAATAGTTTTTATTCATATTGTGAATTTTTATTTGTGCCATTTTCATTTTAGTTAATCATTTTGTTGTGTTCTCTATATAGTGCATATACATTTTTAGCTCATTTTAACTTTTTTTTAGTAAATCAAGTTAAAATACAAGAAAAACGAGAACTGCTGCCTTGGCAACTAGCTGAAAAAAGTTGAAATTAATATTTTTATTTATAGTTAACTTATTTTTAGTTAACTTTATTTCAAGTAACAAAATTCAGCAACAGCCCCATTTTAAAAGCTTCATAAAGATTCACAGGAATGAGCAAATGATTTTGTTTACATACTCAGAAGTAACAGGCAATTGTTTGCATTCAGAAGACGTTTGGTGACCTCTCCAGTGATGAGAGCAGGATATGGACAGCACAGCTCAGCTAAAAGACCACTCATCTCCAGCTGAAACCCCTCAGCCTCGCTCGGACCTGCACAAGCCACACCCAAAACCAATAATTCACATTCTGACTGACACTTTCTTCGTCTCGTAGATTATATTATATGTGCGGGATCACACTCACAGTTGGTCGCCTGCACATTCTCCTCTAGTTTGCAGTAGAGCTTGAGCTCAGACACATGCCAGGCACACAGTTTAGTGAACTCTGGAGATGCAGCACCAGCAGTCACAGCCATCTCAAGAAAGGGAGCATAATTTGCTTTTTGGGTTCAAGGAATTTCTTAATATGAAATTCGAAGAGTATGCCAATTAGACCGTGCAGAAATTGAAATCTACACGCCAATACACACTACAGGCCTACTCATAGTCACCAATGCTGATGTTGTTAACATTAATCATTTGAGAATAAAGTATAACAATAATAATAATTTGAACGGTTTGATGTGATATGAGCTAACCGATCTTTAGATTTTATCACCATTGGTAGCGAGATTTATGGTAATGATTTTTCCTCAGTTGGTCAGAACAACAAACATGGCAGACTTGTTACTTACTTGTTCAGATGGCAATATACAGTGAAAATTCTTATTTGGGTCATATATTCCAAGACGTAGGCTAGAATCTGTGATTGCGAAGTACAGTAAATATCCACACCGGTGCTGTGACTGACTGCCACACACACTCTACAGAACATTAGATTCATCCGCGCTGGAGCCACAACCCACACAAGCTAGATAATTCCTCACACAGCTGCAATTCCAGGCTTTCAAACACAGATGGCGACAAAAAGGCAAAATTTACGGACTGCAGCTTTAAATTATTTCTGATCCTCAAATGGCATTACTAATAATTTACCTATTACATCTAAAGCTTTTCATCTTACACAAATACGACCCATACCTACCAGTTCTTCACTGATTCTAGAACAGTCTACGGATTGACAGATCTGGAGCTGGGAATGTGGTGGCAGAGGTGTGTTCATTCAGGCTATGATGATTCAGGCTATTTATGGCAGTGGAGATATTTGAGCACTGCTGACGCTGCACGGCCCAATCACTTCATTGATTATATAAATCATGCTGTCAAATACATATGCCAATATCCCTAGCTTTAATATAATATGACAGACAACAAATCACGGCTGTTGAGTGATACAAATATTTAAAATTAATAGTTATTCGCCTCAAGTTGATACAATCAACAGCAGTTCAGAAAAGGGAAAGCGGTTCTGTGTCTTGATCATGCAGAACACCGGCGTGCCGGTGTTGTGCCAAATTCTGACCCCCGCCAGATTACTACCTATTGGTAGGTTTAGGGTTAGGTGTGGGGGAGGGGTTAGGATTAGGGGTGGAGTTAGGATTAGGCAATCAGGTAGCGATTTCAACGAGAGGGGCTAATAATCTGGCAGGGGTCGAAAATGGGCACAACACCTGGACATGTATGCACGAGCTCAGATTTACGCCGTTAAACCGAAAATCAAAACAGCTGATAAAGCAATAAAATATATGACAAAGAGAGAATTGATTCACCTACCCTAGGTCTTCCAAAGAATCAAGAATATCAGTAAACTCCATAGTAAATTACTCCCTCTAGCAGCCGTAATGACTGCAATGCTGGGTTGGCATAATGGGGTCTTCTTCTTCTTCCGTTTTTTGGCGTGTTACATCCTGTGTGCATATCGCCACCTACTTTTGCTGTTATGCAGTCATGGTTTCCATGTTGGTACCTCTCCCCATACAGGTGACACACTACATTCTATATTTGTTATCTGATATTTCTCTGCTAACTGATTTATATTCCATCCATATCCTCTCCTTTGTTATTTGAGTATTCCCAGCAATTATTTAAAATATCTTTAGCTATATGTTTTCCAGAATAACTCTTTAAAGACAACCAATATACCAAAGACAATTGAACTCTCCTCAAGCTCAATGGCATTTCATTTGCCTCTACTAATAACGCATTGATTGGTGTTGTTTTAGTTGCTCCTAAGCATATTCTAAGAGCTCTATACTGTATCCTATCTAGACTCCTTAATAATGTTTCTGATGCTGAACCATAAATCATGCATCCGTAATCTATTATAGATCTTATCAAAGCTTGATATATTGTTAACATTGATTCTTTTTCAGCACCCCATTCTTTTCCAGCTATTGTCCTAAATCCTCCTGCATTTTTTATCTATTTCCACAACATGCTTTTTCCAGGTATATCTCGCATCTAACCAAATTCCTAGATACTTAAAAACCTTTACTTGTTCTAAAGGTTTTCCATACAATAGTAGTTCAATATCTTTAGAAACTTATTTTTTCCTACTGAACAACATATAACATTTTAAAACTCCACTCTATACTCCATTTTTCCACCTTTTTAATAGCTATTTGCATACTTGAAATCACTTGGGGTACATTTCGACCTCTCTTCCAAATAGCACCATCATATGAACTATGATCTTTTCCATTAATTTACATAAGTTTGAAGTTAAAGCAATTGGTCGATAACTTCCTGGGTTTGTTGGATTTTTACCTGGTTTTACAATAGGAATTACTACAGCTCGCTTCCATATCTTTGGAAGTATTCCTTCTACCCATATTTTATTATATAACTTAAGTATCATTACTAATACACTATCTGACAGATGCTTTATCATTATATAACTTACCTTAACGCCAAGTTCCGTGTTGGTTTTAGTTGTTTGCCGTTTAACGTTCACAGGTTGTCGTTATTTTTAAAAGTCAAAACTCTCCCTCCCCTTTAGCACCCTTTACAACACTTCCTGGCTTTAGACAGACTAATTGGAGGATGTGGACTATGACGCCATGCATTCTCGACCAAATTCCATAATGGGGTCCTTACAGCTCCTGTAGGCGACCAGAAACATGCCGGATACGTTTTTATCAGTTCTTGCGTTTCCCCGTAAAGAGAATAAACAACAATATATTTTAAATCATTATTAATTAAATGATAAAATGAAAATTTATTTAATTTGATCATTCATGCATTAATTTTTATAACTGTTATTTTTTTATTTATTAATTGATTAATTATTTGCTAAATTCCATATGCATAAATTAAATTTACTTCGTTTATGAATACTGAGAATACTGGGTCTATAACTTTTTTTAATTAAAAAATCCGTGCATAGCTTTTATTTAACTTAATTTGTTATGAATTTGCATTTTGTGTTTTTTTAATTGCCCTTTGTTTTATTACGTATTATCTATATAATTGTATTTCTCACTGAAAAAAAAAGAAAAGGAGGCACTTTTACTTAAACATTTTTGCATTTGTTATTGTTATTTGTTATTTCACAATATCCCAAGGAACACAATATAGCCATTGTTTGCATGTGTGCCTCAATCCAAAAGAGGTGAACCAAATTACAATATGGCAAACGTGTTCAACGGTTACATCAATATTGTATATTTATTTGTCTGTCTTTATTGCTAAATAACGCAAGTGCAACCGTTTTAAACTGGCATCGTTTGGACAGGCGTTTGTGAGCTGCGCTGTGGTTCCAGGCCAGTAGGCGGCGCTGTGGCCGCGCTCAGACTCATGTAGACACACAGGAGCTCAGAGAGTGAATGAAAAAATGAACTCGTTGAAACCATACATGAATTGATCCGATATTTATGCACAAACATGTACAGAGGTACGTCGAACCCGGACTATCACCGGTCACCGGTACCCCCGTCAGGGTTCGGACACCCCGCAGCATCTTTTGGACTTCCGCCGTTCTGCCCTCCTTTTGGGGTTCCTCCAGGGCCTCGTTACTTCGCTCCGCCGCCCGGTCCTCCTCCGGGACGCCCGTACGGAGCAGGGACTGAAAACTACAACAGAGAATCGTTTTACGAGGTGCGTGTTTTTCGGTTCAGTCATAAACCCAGTCTGCATCTTCTTGGCGCAGCATTGGCAACATCCACCTGGTGAAAATGCTAAATTGATATATTTAATTTGATATTAAATATATTGTATATATCCAATATCTTTGGATTCCATGATGTAAGGAATGCATTTTTAGAGCAGTACGTGAAAGTATGGTGAATTAGTATTGCATGTGGTAATTGAAAGGCAATCTCAAGCAATGTCCTGCAGTGAC
This sequence comes from Sinocyclocheilus anshuiensis, assembly GCF_001515605.1. NCBI lineage: Eukaryota > Metazoa > Chordata > Actinopteri > Cypriniformes > Cyprinidae > Sinocyclocheilus > Sinocyclocheilus anshuiensis. Next base: position 714,859 of record NW_015554160.1, read on the forward strand.
ATGTCATGCTTCATTTAAAACAATGAATTTACAATGGCACTCATTTGTTTGATTGATTAGTGGCCTGCAGATATTTAAATACTTTGTCATTTAACCTCATGCTTTGTTTAAAAATGTAGGATTTAAAACTTATTCTTTCTAGGTTTAAATGGCAGAAATCTCAGATTTTCATTGTGATCTCTGATTTTGTACTGGAAATTATTTGAGTCTTATATCTGAATATGAATATAGACATGTCATTTGTCAGTGTGTCATGATATTTCTGTTTTTCTTTCATTCCTTTCTTTCCCCCGCAGAACCGACCCTTCACCAGCCACGCTGCTGACCAAAGTGGATCCACGCTGATCAGCTCTCTGCTTACCTCTTCAAATCAGCATCAGCTTGGTCACACCTCACAGAATTGGTCAACCCAAAGTCTAGATGAGCAAAACCAAGAAGTCAGGTATAAAGAACTATAGTTTAAAAAGTAATTTATTCCTGTGATGCAAAGCTGAATTTTCAGCAGCCATTTCTCCAGTCTTCAGTGTGCACTTGATCCTCTAGAAATCATTCTAATATGCTGATTTGATACTCAAGAAACATTTATTATTTCCAATATTGTGTGTCTATAAAATCCATTTCCATGTGTTTCAATAAAGGAAAAAGGCAGAAGAGTTTCTCCGAATCCTGGAGGCAAGTGACCGGATTGAGCTGCCAGGAGATAAAAATGACAATGGTGATCGCACAGCAGATAAGCATCCCAGCCGAACGCGGAGTCGGAGCAGAGGGAGGAGCCGTCCACGCAGTCGCAGCAGGAGCCGTGGAAGGAGCCGGGGTCGTAGTCAAGCTCGGAGTCATGGAAAGAGTCGGGCTCGCAGCAAAACACGCAGTCGCAGTCGAGGTAAAAGCCGCACGAGGGCCAAAAGTCGTGCAAGGAGTCGCAGTCACGGGAAGAGCGGAACACACAGTAAGAGTCAGTCACGCCTGAGCCCCAGCCAGACAAAACAGTCTTCCAGAGGAACCGCTGAAGGCAATCACAGCTCTAGCAGCGCCAGCAGTGGAATCAGCCTTGGCACTAGTGCCATGCCTGATCTATTCCATGGACTAAAACAGATCCTTCAAAACAAAGATCTAGACAAACACCTGCCTTTGGTGAAGAATGCCCTCCTTAGAAGCCAGGTGCGCAACACTATATATTAGCGTATTTTTTGGTTTGTGGGTCATGACCCATGATGTTTTATTAAAGCTACACTAAGTACCTTTTTTTTTTTTTTAAATAAACGTTAATATTAATGAGACTGTTCAATAATCCACCTTCTAAACCATTTGACCCACTTTGATAAACCTATAATAACATTAATATAATGTAATAAAAATATTTTAGAGCTGTCAGGATGATTATGCAGGAAATTGCATAAATACGTAATTCCCACGTGCTTGTAATGTCATTTCCATACACAGAGAAATGTAGCTCGTATATCATTCAAATGGCAAACGTTTGGGGAATCACCAGTTGTGAAAACAAAGTATACAAACATAATGTAGCTTAAAAAAAAACACATTACAATGCCATTCATACAGACTTAAATATGAGCATGGTTTTTAATTAAAAAAAGTAAATAAACTTTAGTTTATCAGTTTGACATAACCTTTTGTTAATGTAAAAAACAGTGATATTTATGAATTTATAATGCACGATTTAAAAAAAATTACTTTAAAAAATACATTTCAAAACATGTTTTTTTCAAATGATTAAGATGTGCTCAAGGTAAAATATATTTTATTTTGTGACACTTTTAGAGGCAATAAATTTGAACTTTAAACCAACTTGAAAGAGTACATTTTTAGGAACTTGGTACAATCCTAGACACTTATTTTTTGCTGCTGCTGATACTTGACATTGATATTTATTTTGTCTTGTTGACTCTCAGACCATTTAAACTCCCGTAATTTTCTCTACAAGTAATGTGAAATGTCTTCCCTTGTCTTCTAAACAGAATACTGATGACACAAGCGGAATGTTTCTAGCAAATCAGTATGCAGTTAGAGGCTTCCAGAACCTAGAACCTGAAGCCTCTGCTGAACTCTGTTATGGTTCCATGCTTCCTCACGAGAGGGCTGGCGGAGACAGCGGCAGCTTTTCCAATATCTTATCCTGGAACACACCCAACCAGCAGCCTGAAACCAAGCCTGCGTTCCAGAGTGTTGAAGATGAAGAGAAATTCCTTTATGGAGAGGAAGAGGAGCGATCCAAACCTCAGGCTGTGACCGTTCCGTTGGCCCAGACGAGATCTGTGAGGTCTCCGGTTCATCATCTCTGTAAAGAACACCAGACTCACGGTTTCCAGGAACCCAAAGCACATGCCATGCCTGCTAGTGTGCCGCCCGCTGCTTCTGGCACAACGAAAGTCACTCCAGAGGAATGCGAGAAGGTGAGAACCCTCCTGAAGACCATCGGTCTGAATCCAGGCATGGCTGACATCTGTAAAATGGCTGCCAGGCTAAAGGAAAAAAAGGAAGAACATGGAATGCCTGCTTCGCTCCCGATGCTCAAACCAACCCTGGAGGCGCTGCAAGCACTGTCCAGAGGTCAGAACCGGCATGTTTTATGCTTTTTAGTTGTCACTTTTACCCAAAGTTTGATAAAGACCAAGCAGTATTCAGTATGCAAATATCATGAGAACATCACCAGAGTTAGAGAACATGCGATCCATATCAGAGCGAGGTTTTCAAACTATTTTAAAAGTCTTTAAAAAAAAAAAAAAGTAGGCCTATGTATAAAACTAAAAAGGCTGAAATTATCTAAAAAAAACAAAGTTTGAATGGAATCTGTTCTACAGTTGGCTGGAATTGAATTAACTGGTCTTTTAAGTTACAGAATTGTCAGGAGATTCTTGAAAGTGCATTTTAAGAGGCTGCATTGCATCATAGCTGTTGTTTTGTTCTTGCTTTCTGTCAGCTATTTGAAGAAATGATAAAACGACCAAGAAGACTTCACAAGGCCCTTGTGCTTGTAATGCATTTAACTTTTAGTGTCTGTTTTCAGCAACCAAAACCGATGACAGTAGGAGTAATCGCTCTGGAAGCAGCCATTCTAATCACGATTCCAAGCGTGGGGAGAAGGTATGAAGAGTCTGGAAACCTATCTTGCATCACAACTCTTAAAATCAGCTCAGTATTATATGTCATGCTCCCAAGAGTCCTAACTGAACACCTTTGACTGTTTTAGAAGACGGATGAGAAGGAGAGAGACAGACGAGAGAAACAGATTCAAAAGAAAAGGAAAGAGTACCTGGTGAAGGAACTGGAGGGTCTTCTGAAACAGGAAGGTATTAAATGAGCCCTTCAACTTGAACGACGTATCTAAATAAGTTACTTAAAGATGCTATTAGCGATTTCAGCTGCCTTGCATTAAATTAGTAAATGCTGGATGAGAATATTGACATTTTATTTATGAATTATACAAATTTGAACAGTAATTAATTATCATGATCCATATCTTTAAAATGTCACAGAATGCTAATTTTTCTTTTGGTTCAGTTCAACTTTTTATTTATTTATTTATTTGTTTGTTTGAAATATGAACCATATAATGGTATCGTTTTTGTTCAACAAAAAATTTTTTTTTTTTTTAATATTGTTTATCTTGTGGTTCAATTCAACAATTAATTTCAACCATGAACTGTGTGTAATTTTTTTTTAAATAAAATATTTTAACCATGAGCCATACAACAATATAGTTTTATAGTTTTTTGTTCTTTTTTGAATCATTAACCTTGCTATTATTTTGTTTTTATTTTGGTTGACTTTATTTTGTATTTACTTGAACCACAATCCACAATAATGATATTGTTTTTGTTATTTGTTCAATACAACTATTTATTTATTTCAGCCATGAGCCTTATTATATTTTCGTTTGGTTTCAATTCATTCATTAAATTATTTTTCATTTACTTGAACCATATATATTTTTTAATGCAACTATGTATTGATTTTATTTAATGAAATCTGTATTGAACAGTTAAGTTTAAATATGCATCTTTGCAAATATACGTTTATGTATCAACATGCATCTTGATTGTAGGTGAAGGTGATTTGATCCCAGTGATGGGTTTCTTCTGCCAGCGTTGTGAGGAGTTCTTTGGTGATCTGAACAGCGCAGAGAAACATGTAGAAAGTCACAGCCGCAAGGACAGGAACAAGGTGACACTATAAATGCCATTTACCACGGATCACTAACTCTAAATTATATTACGCTGCATCTGTAATTGTGGGAAAGAAACAAAAGCTTTCTCTCTTGTCTTTGCAGACAACTGGGTCACAGGAGCAGCACAGGGATGCTAAGAGACATGAAGACCAGCATCACACATCATCTCACAGACGAGAGAGCCCGCACAGTAGGTCCTCAAGGGTCTACCAGGACCACAAGGAACGCAGTCCTGACAGAAACCGCACTAGAGATGAAAGAAGCCCTCATTCTACAGATATCAAACTCAAAAACGAGCCAGAGGGCAAAGGTGAGAGTAAAGACAAATACAAAGAGAAAAAGGATAAAACTGATGACAACGATGATGCAGAATCAACAAAGAGCAAGAAAAAGAAAAAGAAGGAGAAGAAAATGAAGAAAAAAGAAAAGAAGAAGAAAAAGGACAAGAAAAAAGCAGATAAGGATTCACGTTAGTGTCAAAGATCTTTCTTCTAAAAGCGTCAGCTATGTGTTTGAGCTTTTGAGCTACATTTCAATCAGCAATCATTGGTGAGTCTTCTCTGGTTGAAGGCCTCAGAATGCCTAGACATGATTGTTAATATGTTAATGCATCCTGTAGGTGACACTCCAACCGCATACAGTGTAGCACAGGGACGCTTCACTTATATAGAGACACGTTTAGCCTGTTACATTTAAATGTGAACAACCAGAGAAGATGTCAAACTAAAACTAAGGCCAGAACTTTCTATAAATGTGCAGACATTCTGGTTGTATATCCAGCCCAAGCTGAAGTTTGTCCCATTCGTCATTGTCCTATGAACAGTTTTCCACAAACCAAACACGCTGCAACGTTCTAGCTCTGAAAATTTTAAACATTCATACTTGGCTTGAAAAATTTGTGTGCAGGAATAAAAGGTTTTTGGATTAGAGGTTGGTGGTCAGTGTTTTCCATTTGCTTTATAACCCTCAAGTTATTGCCAGGTTGATAAAATTTGACCTTTTTGTGATTATTATAGTTTCTTGTTGAATTTGCTTGATGTACAGTGTTCTGTAGAGATGAATTTTCAGCTATATCCATTTAAAATAGTTTTTTTCTCTTCTGAAAAACAGACCAAAAATTGATGACTCTACACCATCATCCTGTCTTATAAAATGTTATCTAGAGTAAAACCTCCCCTTCCCTTAAATGGATAGTTCACCCAAAAATTAAAATTTGATGTTTATCTGCTTACCCACAGGGCATCCAAGATGTAGGTGACTTTGTTTCTTCAGTAGAACACAAACGGAGATTTTTAACTCCCAACCGTTGCAGTCTGTCAGTCCTATAATGTCAGTGGATGGGAATCACGGCTTTGAGAGTCATAAAACATACACAAACAAAACCAAATTAAACCCCGCGGCTCGTGATGATACATTGATGTGTAAAGACGCAAAACGATCGGTCTGTGCAAGAAACTGAACAGTATTTATATCGTTTTTTTACCTCTGATTTTCACCGCAATGTCTGAACTGTCTTGAGTGCCTTTGTGTCTTCTTCAGCCTGCGCGTGAGGTGTCGTCGTCTTCTTCTTACTTTACGGCGGATCGCAGACTTATAAGTGCATTACCGCCACCTATCTCTCAAATGGAACATTGACACTCTATCTACAATCTCAATTGGGAGTGTCGATGGTCCGTTTGAGAGATAGGTGGCGGTAATGCACTTATAAGTCTGCGATCCGCCATAAAGCAAGAAGAAGACAACGACGCTCAGGACAGTTCAGACATTGCGTGAAAATCAAGAGGTAAAAAACGATATAAATACTGTTCAGTTTCTTGCACAGACCAATCGTTTTGTGTCTTTACACATCAATGTATCATCACGAGCCGCAGGGTTTAATTTGGTTTTGTTTGTGTATGTTTTATGACTCTCAAAGCCGTGATTCCCATCCACTGACATTATAAGACTGACAGACTGCAACGGTTTGAGTTAAAAATCTCCGTTTGTGTTCTACTGAAGAAACAAAGTCACCTACATCTCAGATGCCCTGTGGGTAAGCAGATAAACATCAAATTTTCATTTTTGGGTGAACTATCCCTTTAATACCATTTACTAGTAACAGCAAGTAGCAGCTCATGGCTGTGACTTTAACTAAAGGCTAACTTTATAAAAGGAATAAAGAACCAAAACACATTTGTCCATCACAGCATCTTTCAGTGAGACGATCACTTCGGACAAATTAAGATCAACTTTAGTCTCTGCTATAGGAATGCATTTGCTATTGCCAGATGGCATGTTTAGTTCTCTTTAAGTGACAATTCACACAGTGTGAATCCACACAACTCCAGTCCATCAGTTAACATCTTACAAACACATAAAAGCTTTGTAAGAAACAAATCCATCAAGATGTTTTAACTTCAAACCATTGCTTTCTAGCTAAAATAAGAGACCTCTATCCAGAATATTTAAAGTTAAGGTTCAAAGTTAAAACACATAACCACCGCTTTTCCTTAACTAATGGACCGGACTTAATGACTCATAGATTGTTGTGATGTTTTTATCAGCTGTTTTGACTGGTTATGATGGCACCCATTCACTGCAGAGGAACCATTGGTGAGCCAGTGATGTAATCTAATCAATTCATTTTTGGGTAACTACTCCTTTAACTCTTTAAAAATGCTAGCATATTTTGCAAAAGATGCTAGACATGAAAAGACATATGTCAAGTGCAAGTTTACACTGAAAAATTATGGGAAAGCAGTACAGTGAAATGCAAAAAAATACCTTGTGTGAAAAGATACTAATACTGTACAAAGCTAGCAAGATCATTTTTTTCTTTAGCAGGATTTCATTATATTTAATGTTTAAAACAATGACTTTATAGCACAGTGGACCATAAACCTCTCATCAAGCAGCAAACTTCAAAATACATTTTCCAATGATCTGCAAATGGCACTCTTCAAGGACATACTGACCCCAGGTCTGGTTTGCACCTTCTAATAAACATTACATTTTACAAGATATTGTATAAAAAAAAATTAAAAAAAAAAGACAGGAAGACAGCAGGTCTCCAATACTGGGATTTTCCCACATCTACACTAGAGCCCTCACACCAGAAACGTACATTAACAACTGTCACATAAGAAAACTGTACAACAGTGAGGAAGATTTAAAAAAAAAAAGGAAAAAGCAAGAGAAACTATCCTTAAATTAAAAAACAGACATTAAATAACAAAAAAAACATCTGGAAATGTCAAGGTTCATTCTTTTGGAGTGTAGTAGAAGGTGCAAAAGCTAAAAGCTGATCTCATTTGCCGCTGGTTGGTTAGTGTGTGTACATGTTACATAAGTGTGTTCAAACCTTTTATTTAAATGAATATAGCCAATTATAGCAAAGCATAAAATACCCGACAGCACCTGTTTATAGAAATCTTTATATGCTCTTTTATGGATTTTGGCTCTAGGTCTGTGTTTTTTTGAGACACACTGAGGATGGTCACAGTTCAATGGCTCTATGCCTGCTGTCAGTGATGTATGTGTTAGCAAACAGGCTGAATTCAGATAAATGGAGAAAAACAGCTTAAACACATTAACGGCAGATTTGGTATGTGCTAATGAAAGGCTACTGCAGGTTGAGTGTGTAACAGAGGGCCTACCGCTGGTTCACATCAACCAAAGGAGTGTCCAAATAATGTGGCACTGACCTCTGAATGTGTGTGTTTTCTTCTAGTCACAACATTACAAAAGTAACATTGACAAAGTTGGCACATTATACAGTCACCTGACTCACATTTCTCTTATTCTCTTACACAAACACACGCATAAACACGCTCGCGAGCGCAAATGAAGAAATGTCCCTTCCACAGGACACAGGTTCATTAGGAGATTCTTCAAACAGGACAATCAGCACATCAGGGATGATCCTGAGCTGTCCCTCAGGCACACTGCAGAGGTCAAAGTGCTGAGTGATGACTGCCATCACTTCCTCTGGGACAGAGTCAGCTGTTAGCTTCTTAAGGCAGGACTGTTGCTGCTGCTGCTGCTGCTGCTTTTGTCAGTTTCTTTGAGTCCATCTTTCATCAGAGCAGAAAAGACCTGCAGGAGGGGGAAAAAGAGTAAGTTTAGACTGCTTTATATCCTTCATTTGGATTCAAATAAGCATTTTCTTTATGAAGATCACATTAAAACTCACTTGGATAGTTTTTAACATGCCTTTATAATTTGATTTTATTGGTTTACCATTGACCAAATGATCATATAAATATGAATTACATTGCTTAAAATTAATAATCAAAAGCAAAAGTGAAATAAACCATCTCAATATTTATATTTAATTAAAAATAAACGGTCTCACAGTTGTAAATGTGTGTATTTCTGACCTGGTTCCACCGACGGTTGTTACTGATCATCTGCGTGTTTGCGATGCAGGAGAAGAGTGCGTGTGCAGGAGTGTTTTCAGGCAGCCGGGAAAGGAACTGTGCACTATGGATGAAATCCATCTGCAGTAGAACATCCTGGTACAGCCTAAGAATTCCCAGTCCTGTCCGGAATAACGCCTCCTCTCCATCTCGGCAAAACACATCCCAAACACGACATGCCACGTCCAGCGGTAATGACTTGCTGTACAGAGTGAAGATCCTGAGAGAAGGACAGAAAAAAGTAATAAGAGAGACGTTTGCTTGAAGTGGTACAGATGCTCTGTGTTTTTGCAGATGGGAACTGTAAGGGATTTAATAATTATTAAAAGGTTCCATTAACGATTCACAGTTTTTAGGAAGAAATATTTGAAAACAAGATAGTACATTTTGAGAAAAGATATTCACACTTTTTAAATGACTTTAAAAGTTTTTTTTAGAGGCAGCATACATGTAATAACATAAAACAGAACATAAAAGCAGCCCTAGAGGGCGATAAAGAGCTACTGCAGGAAAAGATTGCTTCTGAATCTCTCCTCTGATTTCAAAACAAGGAAAAGAAACAAGAGAGGAGAGGAACGAACAAACAGCTGGAAGAGAGATTTTAAGAGCAGATTTACCAGTCTATGAGGTAAAAGTCAGGCGTCAAGCTGTTGTTCTGAAAGTGCTGGAATAGTTTGGGAAGGTTCTCCTCAAAAAACACCTCAAACGCTGCAAAATACTTCAGCATCTTGGGGAAAAAATAAAATAGCACTTCAGTACAGAGCATAACTCCAACTTAAACACAAGCATGATCAAAAGCACAACACTGAGTGTGTAAGATAAAAGGAATGTCCGGCTTTTGGGAGTTCTTTTGTCTGGCAAATGAAATCTCTATAAGTGGGTCAACAGATGGTTGGAATAAATGCTGACTGCAAACGCAGACACAACGCTCCCTCTATTTTGAGAGCAAATGTAGGTTTTGTAGCAGGTCTACTAAAATACGTTTGATGAAGAGAGAGTGCATGTGTGTACCAGGTCATGGTCCACTCTGAAGAAGGCCATCTGGCATGGTTTGTTAAGGAGGTTGGCAAAGGCAATGAAGGCATCGGCTTCCTCCAAATTCAGAATTAGAACAGCAGCAATGAACGACATCCCCTGAACCTAAAACATGCCACATACACGTCAAACTCTCAGTGAAGAACATCTCTGAACTGACATGATCCAGGATGGTACTTACATAGCCTACATCAGGTCTGTAACAGGTGTACGCCCCCAACACACTGTGCAATATATCATGATAAGGTCCACCCTGATGGAAAAAGAGAGAGAGGAACAAATTAGTCATGATGGAAACAAAATTAAAATAGCCAAAAAATAATAATAATTGCAGTACCTAAACACCTGTTCTTACCTTCTGGAATATGTAGAGAGAGGGGAAAGTTCTGGAAATATCCAGCTTGATTAAATCCAGACTCGACTCTCTGTCTGCCAGCGACACTCCACAATCTAATAAATTAAAACCAGATGAAGTCATCAGTCAGGCTACAGCTGGTTGACAGAGCTAAAAAAAAATAGAATTTTATGGATTTGTTCTGAAATAGCTTAAAGGATGTTTTTGCTGCTTTAGGCAAAAGCACCTGCTAAATGAATAAATGTAAGGGTAATAAATAAATGAGAAACAAAATAGCCAATGTGGATTGTAATAAAGTAATCTTCAGCTACAAAACAACAATATTTAGCTACATACTATACTGTGCAAAAGTTTTGGTTCGGTAAGATTTGTTTTATTATGCTTATGAAAGAAGTCTCTTATTCTCACCAAGCCCGCATTTAATTTGATCAACAATGCAATTAAAAAATACAGTAATATTGTGAAATATTTTTAAGATTTAAAATGGCTTTTTTATTTTTATATAGTTTAAAATGCAATTTGGTCTTGCAATGTACTTCAGTGTCACACAATCCTTCAGAAATCATTCTAATATACTTATATGTTGCCCAAAAACATTTCTTATTATTATCAAAGTTGAAAACTTTTATTAATATTTTGAAATTTTGAAAAACATAATATTTTTGTGGAAGCATTTTTAAGTGATGATGCAAATGAATCGTTGAATTAGAGTTTTGACTGGTTTTCGAAAGCACTGAACAGTTTAAACTGGTTTAAAGAAATTCTCACCATCTTTGCTACTAAAGACTAAATCAGAGATGTTATTAAAACTGTCTGTTACAAGAAAGGATGCAAATTGTTTTAATGGCTCTCAAAGAGCATATTAAAATCTCTACAGTATTCACTTCGTTTACAGCAGAATTATCATGGATATGTTGTAAATATTCTTTGTATCTTCCAGTCACATGTCAGAGTAGATAAGAAAAGTTTTTATAAGAACAAACAGACCTTCATTTTCATTGACCGAACTCGTCTCACTGAAGCTCCTCCACTTCTCTTTAGCTCTGGACAGGAAGATCTCGTAGAGTTCTAAAACACACACACAATTGCTGTGACAAAAGCAACAGCTGCTTCCTTGTCAATACAGTTCATCTGGACACAATCTGTGTTTGTTTGTGTCAGATTGATGTTACACAGAGGCAGAGGGCCACAGATGATCAAGACTAACCAAATGTGAGGAGTGCAGCAGTTGCCATAGTTACCTGGGGTGATGTTAAGCTCATTCCCGATGGCGAGGCTCCAGACCTTCCCGCGGACGCTGGGCGGGACGCCCTGCCACCAAAGTTCTCGTACACGCCGTGTGTTACGCCTTTGTCATGGCAACAGAACACATCATTACAAGGCATTAAAAGACATCAATAAATCCACTTTTTGTGCATATATGGATGGGACACTTACATGCTTTCCCAATTAGGCAGGACTTCAGAGTTCCAGATCACCATGGCATTGGCGATGTTCTCCTCCTGTCGGTATCGCGCCTTCATTTGACGTTTTTTCTTCTGTGCCTCTTTCATCTCTAATCAAAAGAAGAGAAATTGTTTGTGTGTGTTTGGATAGGCAATGAGAGGGGCAGCTGTGCTGAAATTCAGGGGTGTATGGCCAACAGATCAAGTGTCAAACGTCATTATCATTGCAAATGCTCAAACGAGTGTGTGCACAAAGAGACACATGTTACTCACCCCTTCTCTTGGCCCCTGCAACCATCTCACTGTATTCCTGCCGGTGTCTCTGAGATTCCTCTTCTGATTTAGCAGGCAGGTACCTAAAAATACAAGAAGTCTTTGAACCTGCACAAACATAAAAACCCTTCACCCAAATATACACTACTGGTAAAGTTTGGGGTCAGTGAGATTTTTTCATGTGTTATTGAAAGAAGTCTCTTATGCTCACCAAGGCTGCTTTTATTTGATCAAAAATACAGTAAAAAGTGATATTGTGAAATAATATTAAAATGTGAAATATCTGAATTTTAAAATGTAATTTACTGCTGTGATAGCCAAGCTGAAGTTTCATTACTCCTGGCTTCAGTGTTGCATGATTTCTAATTATTATCAATGTTAAAAAGAACTGCATTTATTTGAAACAGAAAAGTGTGTAATTTCTGTACCACTAGCATGACTAAACAAAATTAAACAAGTAATGATTTGTAATAATGAGTTTTATGAACACTGCCATTAGTAGAGCAAATCAATATCCCTGCCCCAAACTTTGAGCCAGTGTTGATGTATCATACATTAAAGTATTTTTAACATAAAATAAAATACTTCAGCTTCAACCTAATCACAAAACCAAATCTGCTGCATGAAGCTAAAAGGGATCATCTCTGCTTTACACATTAAAAACTGACCATCTGTAATAAATAACTACAACTTTCTGCAACACTTTCAAGATTTCAGAAAGGATTTATCCATGTTTTCACTGGTACAACTCCAGTATGTCAGTTGTTTTGGGGTTTTAAATTTAGGCCAAATCCTTAAGTCAGAGGAATGATATAAAGGCTAAAACAGACATGGTTTATGAGGAAAGTGTATGGTCCTTCAGAGGACTGAATTCACTCTATGGATGAAGTTTTTTTTTTACTTTTCTTTGGACAGTGCCTTCAGAGCAGGGACGTAACCACCGTTAAGTCAATATTCGGAATAGTGATGTGGGCTTTTCAATTGTTAACTATCACATTATTATTTCTATTATTATTAATAAATTATTACATTTGGTTCCCCCAATCCTGAATATGTGGTACATCTTTGGTTTAGAATCATTTCCTCTCTGTAAGCATGTTATCTGGAATGCAAACTAACTACATTTCAGCTAGTTTCAATCCACAAGTTACAATCAGATGAAAAGCAATCTCACTCAGGGGCGAAATCTGCTTGGTTACACAACTATACAAAAAGCCAGTTTTCAATTATTAACAAATAAGCAAAGAATATCCTGTTCTGCTACACATTATAAGAATTATGTAACAATAAAACCTGCTCTTCAGGTTTATATGCACACATTTGGTATGACGGCTTGTGTTTCACCAGCAGTGCCCAGGGAATTTGGGTAAATATTTGATTAAATGGAAGCTTGCGCAGCACTTGAAGCTGTAGTTCACGTTTAACACTTACGCAGGTCTGTCTTCCAGAATGAGAGCAGTGGTGGATAAAGGCTCAAACTCCAGATTCTTGCGTCTCGTTGGCTGAGGGTGAGAGGGTGGTTCTGTGGCGGGTCCCACCCTGGACTCATACTCCTGAAAAAAAAGGAAAGAAGAGCAGTCATTATGAGATTACAGCAGATCTTTGTCTACAATTTCTCAGCTGCCACATGTATCCGCCGGAGGAAGAATTCCGTCATGAGATTCCCACATGCTACGAGTGAAAGGCCCAAAGGCAATACCCTTAATGCTAAACCCATATTACAACTGAAGCACAAACAGCATGACTCCAATACAAGGTCAAGCAGAGAAATAACACATTTACATTCACAGAGCAATTGCACAAACACCAAGGTGAACTGTAGTTTTTAGTTTATGTGTATACATACTGGACAAAGCCACAAAGTCATTATCTAGGTCTATCAGTCAGACTTCGCAAAAAAAAAAAAAGAGGCATCCTTGTACTTTCTATGTGAAGTATTGCCAGCTTTATTTGGCCATGATGTTAAAATGTTAAAGGGGCCATATGGTACGATTTCAAGTTTTCCTTTCTCTTTGGAGTGTTACAAGCTGTTCGTGAATAGATAAGATCCCTAAAGTTGCAAAGACTAAAGTCTCAAACCCAAAGAGATATTCTTTATAAAGTTAAGACTGGTCCACGCCCTCCTGAAACGCCTCGTTTAAACACGCCACCACATGTCTATGTCACGAAGTGGGAAGATTTGCATAACACCGCCCAAATGTTCATGCAAAGAAAGAAGGCGTAACTTTATTGTTGCTGCCACCGCCGCCGGCATGTTGTGAATGGTAGGGGCGTAACATTTCCGTCACACACTTGAGGTAACGTTATTCGGCCAATCACAATGCACTGGATAGCTGGCCAATCAGCATAGACCTCGCTTTTCAGACCGATGAGCTTTGTAAAAATCGACGCGTTTCAGAAAGGCGGGGCATAGAGGAGAAACAATAATGTACAGTATGTGGAAAATAATGTGTTTTTTGAACCTTAAACCGCATAAACACATTTCAATACAAAAAATCGACGCGTTTCAGAAAGGCGGGGCATAGAGGAGAAACAATAATGTACAGTATGTGGAAAATAATGTTGTTGTTTTTTTACCTTAAATCGCATAAACACATTTCATTACACCAAATACACAAAATAATGTTCTTTTTAGCAACATCATATGACCCCTTTAAAGGATATAATAGATTACACAGACACGGTCAGTAAGAATTCTGTTAACTGAAAAAGGAGGATCTGAAAAAAGCTTTACGATTTGTAAGACATAAGCTTTCGTGTGTGAGTTTATCGGAGGTCTCTCTCTCACTGGAATACAGAGAGACACCTGCAGAGTGTGGAGGGTGAATTGAGCACAAATCCAGAGCTGAAAACAACACAGGCTCAGTCATCACTTACTGAAGGGGAAGAGTAAAGACAGCTGCACAAAGCCCACGCTTGCCCCACACACACTTGTCTCTCCTGGCTGACACACAAAATGATGCAGAGTTTCCAGCAGTAATCTCAATCCTTCTTACTCTGTCATTCTTAGTTTCTCTTCCTCCTCTTTCTCTTTTGCTTTCTCGCTCTCTCCCTAACTCTCTTCTGCAAATACTGCCTTCCCTTGCTATCTTTTCTCTGCACAAATAAGGGTATGAACGTCAGTGTTTCTAGTCATGGAAACAGCAGTACTGTTTCTTGGGTTATACATACTCTAAACACATTATAAACTATATAGTGATCAACACAGTCAAGTGACAGTAGAAAGATTCATAATATTACAAAAAATTCAATTTCAAATAAATGCTGTTCTTTTAAAATTTATATTCAACAAAGAATTCTGATAACCAATATATTAGTTTCCACAAAACTATTAACCAGAAGCAAACCATTAGACTATATTAAGTAGACGCAAATTATTTTCAAAACTATTTTCAACATTCATATTAATAATATTAAATGTTTTTGAGTACCAAATTACATATTAGAATGATTTCTGAAGGATCCTATATCACTGAAAACTGGAGTAATGGCTGCTGAAATTTTACTAATATTTCACAACATAACTGTTTTTACTCTATTTTACTCTATTCCTGTCAATTTAGGCATCACAACACCATAATGTTCAGTAAATAAGCATAAATAATTTCAAATATCCAATACTGGGAGATTTTTTTAAAATACCGACTTTATGTTGCACAGAAAAGCAAATCAGAGAGGTTTGAAACATGAGAGTGGTTAAATAAAAACTGAATTCTCATTTTTGGAAATGCCATTCCTTTAAACCGCCTCTCTTACCTGTTGTATGGTTTTAGAGTCTTTTGGAGGGATGTCCCGCAGTGGAATTTTCCCAAACAGCTTCCATCCTGGAGCACTGTGGGATGCTGCTGTCCTTGACTCTTTGGACTTCCAGGAAAACAAACTCCTTTGAAGACAGAAGACAGACAGGAAGAGAGACCAAAAGAGTGACTATTTAAAAACACACTCCACATGATTTTATCATTAGAATAAAAGAGAGAGATTCTCAAACAGTTAAATAAGTCCTTGTAGCCTTTGATATAGAGGCCAAAATATGACAACCATTAAACTCATTAAGTTCAGACTATGACTATAGGGAATTAAGATCTTGGACAGCTCAGCAGAGTTAATGCACTTAATACAGGAGATTTTAAAGTGTTCATGGAGATACAGCAGCACCAGCATCCTGCAAATAAACCTTGAGCCACAGTAGCAGGTGCCATTTACACAAACACACAGATAATGAGCAGGCCCTGCTGTGGAGATGAGCTCATTATATATCTGAACATGCTTTCTGATGGGACAATCGATCTAATGCCGTCTTAATTACATAATAAATCCAGTGAGGCAGGTCAATACTGTCCTGAGAGAGATGGATAGGATGACAGACATAATAGTGAGGGAGACGGACAAAGAGAAAGTGTGACAAAGGATGACATGGTATGATACAGCTGGAAAGGAGAAGTTCGTTCCTGTAAAAAAAAAAAAAAAAAGGGGGAACTGAAGATACGGAGTGAGCAGAAACAAGGTCTCAGCAGCAGAACACCATGAAGCCCAACTCATAAAAGCTGACATTAACATTCCTCAGAGAGTGTGTGTGGGTGAGTGTGTGTTTTTTTCCATACTAAAGTCTATGAAGGTCTTTGTACAGACCAAAGCTCCTGGGAAGAGGACTCCCTCTGAACTCTGGTATTACATTACTGGTGCAATAAGGCAAATTTCACCCCAAACATAACGGAAACAAGTCAGATATGCAGTCTGATGTCATGCAGTTTGGTTCTGATGCAAAATTTTGGCTTCATGTAAGTCTGAGATGACAAAATGTTATTTAAAATTGGATTTGACTTTGATCAAGCAAAGCGGCTTCTCTTCATCAAACATCTGAAAACATAACACAAGGAGTGTGTTCAAAGTAAATGGCACACTTCAGACCTTCTGTGAAGCATGTCTATGAAGAAAGAAGCCACAAGTGAGTGGCAGTCAAAGCACCTGTTATTACTCATCATTCATTACCTGATCATGCGAGCAACAGTGTGACTTTTGCTCTAAAACAATAAAGTGCTTCCTCACAGATAACAACACTACAAAAAAAGCATATAGGCAAAATTTGAAAATAAAATGCAATGATGATTCAAGAAAAAGCTTTAAGGAATTAGTCGGAGATGTGGTGATTGTGTAAATCTGTGGGGTTCCATGTTCTGACATCCTGATCCAATTTTCTCTCTCACACATATATTTGTAGGGATGCATCTGTAAGGATGCATCAATATTGAGTAGCCAATCCTTTTCATGTTATGGCTGGTAACATCATCAACAAATAAAAAGTTTTTTTTTTTTAGTTGTTTGCGGTAAGTACCAATTTTTTAAGGAGTTAATATTTTTATTCTGAAAGGATCCATTAAATTGTTCAAAGGTGAAAGTAAAAACTTTAATTATTACAAAAATAGTTATTTTAACTTTCTAAAAAAATCCCGAAAACAAAATGCATCACACAAAATGTTTCCACAAAAATATTAACATTAACAACTATTTTCAATATTGGTAATAAGAAACTATTTTCAACATTGATAAGAAATGTTTTTGAGCATCAAATCAGCATATTAAAATAATTTCTGAAGGATCATGTGACACTGAAGACTGGCGTAATGGCTGCTGAAAATAACAGGAATAAATTACATTTTAAAATATACTAAAATAGAAAAACGTTATTTTTAATTGTAATAATATTTCGCAATATTATTGTTTTTACTGTATTTTTGGTCAAATAAAGGCAGCCTTGGTGAACATAAGAGACTTTATCGAAAACAATAAAACAAATCTTACCTACCACAAAAAAAAAACATAAAAGTCCCTGAAATTATCCTGATCATATCATGCATCATGTCCTATAAATACAAGCAAAAAAAAACACCAACAGAAAGCTGTAACTGTTTGTAGACATTTGAATGGGGCAACTGTAAAAAGGTCAAAAAAACGTTTACTGCAACTCATCAGACTTTACCTGGTCAGAAACTCAGCAATGCCGTGTCTCTTAGTGCCAAGTGTCTGGTCAGATGAGGCATCAGTGTCAGTTGCAACCCTGTCTGGAGCACTCTGCCGCCGGCCCCCCTCGAATGCTTTCACAGCTCCGAGACATTCATCCACACCGCCCTCTGCTCCAAAATACCCATCATCCCCGGGGCTCAGAGGAGTGGCATCACAGCTGAGGGAGACTGTGTGACCGGGCTTAGTCCAGAGGTTCTGGGGCCTGAGCGGCGGAGGGCCCGTGTCGCTGAAATCCTCCTCCGGGCTCGGGTCTGTCTCTGTGTAATCGCTGGTGTTTTCTGCCAGGGGAGACAAGGACAGCTTGGCACTGAGGTCTGAGAGGGTGTCTGCGGGATCCGGGTCACAGGGCCGGGCCTCCTCTGAGCTCTCAGCGCTGGCACGACTGATCCTTTCACATGACCTCCCCATGGAGAGGACACCTTCGCTTTGATGAACAAAGACACGGCTTTCTGGAGCAGGAAGGCCACCCAAGGCTCTGAAGGGGCCTTGAGACAGGGTTTCATAACTGTTCACGATCAACAACCCCCCATTGCCCACTTTCACACCTCTGTCCAAAGCAGGCACCTTCCTGTTGAATCCTTCTGCATAATTCAAACACCTTAAATGAGTCTCATCATGATCCATGTGCTCATGGGTAACATCTCCATTAGGCATCTTCATATCCGGCAAGTTTTTACCCGTAATTGACACTGCAGACCTCAGTTGTGAATTTAAATAGCCTTTGTCGGGTTTATTCAAGCTTTCGGCTTCGGAAGTACCTGTAACCCGATCCGGGCCGGACCGGGTTCCCCCCTCTCCTCCTCCATCCGGACACACCATACCCACCTCCAGCTTCCCGGGAAACCCGTTTAATACTCCGGCCCTGCACCCCACCACCAGCGGGGAGAGAGACGGCAGTCCAGCACCACCCGGATTCGCATATGCCGAACTGTAAACAGAACCCTCCCGTGCGCTTTCGGTGTCTGAACCGCAAACGCGTGCTTTGTACTCCTCCCGGTTGTCGTTGACATCGATGGACGGTGCGAGTCCCGGCTCATCAGCAGCATCCTCCA
>NW_015554160.1:733816-736412 GCF_001515605.1 Sinocyclocheilus anshuiensis
CGGCGGTTCAGAAAGGCAGATTAAGCCCTGCTGCAGCGGCGGCGCCCCGGTTCGGCTGGGCTGTCTGCAAAACAAGCTCTCATCTTATGTACCCCGCCGATTCTGCCAGTCCAATACATTCATGACATCGCGCCTCCGAAACCTGTAGCGTTGAGGATGGAGAGTAAAGCCACGGCTCGGTGTTGTTTATGCACATTTTGATCCACGTCCAGCGCAGTCGCTGATAGAGGCCATTTTGAATGTGGTGTCGGCGTGTCTCTTCCAAGCAAAAGGTTGGAAGTGGGATTCCCAGGAGTTAACGCGACATCCACCGGACAGTTGGAGACACTGCAGGACACTCTGCCTTTACAAAGCAGCACATAACGGTTGATTATTTTTGTGAACCTAAACTGGAGTTATATTACCTACTACGCCAACATAAAAAGCATAAACTCGTTTTAAAAATCTATTCCCATTATTCGTCTTGCCATCTTCCATTATTTGTATTTCCATAACGTTAACATCAATCTGCAAAATAAATAGAAAACCTATACAGACATATTTTAATAATAATTAAATAATACAATTATGGAGCCAGAATGATCTCAATAATAATTCACGCAAAAGACGCGATGCACACATGCGTAACCCAATTCACATGCATGAGAAATAATTCACGTGCACGAAAAATATATATAGGCTATATTCACAAAAACCAATTCACGTGCACAAAATAAGAACATATATTCATAAAATGCGTTTCACAAATGCAAAACACAATTCACAGATGTACAACTGTGTACAACATTTTTGAATGTTTAAAATTCACGAGTTTATCATCGGCTGTGAATGTGAATCGCCTTGGATTTGTGTGTGTATTTTGGGACTTCTGACAGCTAACTCCTCCCACACGGGACACTCGTACTCTTTAGCCAATCAGATTTGAGCCTGTCAGTCGACCAATCATAACCCACTGTGGGCGTATGAATCGCGTGCCCTGGGCGTGCCTACCTGGATGCTGACGTCATCAGCGCGAGACCACCATTCAAGTTACGATTCAGCAGAGGTATGTGCAGTTGATCGTTTTATTTCAGTTAATTAGCCAAGTAAAGTCAATAAAGTCAAAAATAAAAAAATCTATCTACAGTTGATTGCTTCTGTTGTCCTCATTTGTAAGTCACTTTGGATAAAAGCGTCTGCTAAATGACTAAATAAAGGTTTATCGTTTTATTTTTGCATGTTTACTTAAAACTTGGAAGTTAAATCAGTCGTTTAGACACTCGATAATGTGAACAATGTAAGCCAGCGCCTGCTATGAATACAGATAGTGTTGCCAAAAATGCAGCTGTCTTGTGTTTGCCACAATGTCTGGCCAAGATGAAGAAAGGAATTATACTCATTGCCGTTTTTGTTCAGCAACGCTGGGTGGCCAATGTCCAGCCTTGCTCCCACTTAGCGCAGACCCTGCCCTCATAACCATAGCTTTATACTGATGAATAGACCTGAGAACTCAGTGTATGAACAGCGGGATGTTTGTACTTACCATTTGTGCAGCAGGATGCAGTGTTCAATTAATACACACTAATTGTTTTCCTTGATTTTTCAGGATTTAAACACTTTGGCACAACATCTGGATGACAGTTACAGACGTCTTCATTCACAATCTTTATCTCTTTCATGTACATCACCTTTATGTATTAATTTATTAATGTAATCAACATTCATTTACTTTTCATATTATATTACTGTGATTAACCGTTGTTAATGTTATTCTTATGTTGTGTTGTGTATTGTAATCTCAAAGATTTTTACATCACAAGACGATTTTGATCTGGATGACAGTTACAGACGTCTTCATTCACAATCTTTATCTCTTTCATGTACATCACCTTTATGTATTAATTTATTAATGTAATCAACATTCATTTACTTTTCATATTATATTACTGTGATTAACCATTGTTAATGTTATTCTTATGTTGTGTTGTGTATTGTAAGTTGTGGAATTTATGCTGGTCAGACAAAGACTGATCATAAAGAAGAATGCAACAAAGATTATTCAGTAATCTTTATTCAGTTATTTTATCACTTTATCTCATGCTTTCTGCTCTTTCTGTATCTGCATCTCTTGTAAAAATATAAGAGTTAACATGCCAAGGTGTTAACTGCTTTGAATATCAGACCAAAACCTGGCACGTCCTGACAGAGAGAGATAGGAGATAGTGAGATCTTAAACATTTGATTAATTGACTTTTCACATGATGTATTACACTGATACAATTATCAATTATCATTAACATTTACTTTAAAAGAATGCCAAAGACTCTAAATGAGACACTATACCAGCTATTCAGTGTAGCTGAGGTTTAAATACTGGTGAACTTCTAGCACAGCGTCAAACTGGTATCGAGCCAATCTCAGACCTATGCGAGAGACATATATTCAACTGTGCTACGTTTGTACTCCATAATTGTCAATTCATATTTCATGTTACAGGCACATTGCAATTAATCATGGTCAGGTCATGTCATTGACATCATTGACATACTTTAATAAATTAATAAATATTATACAGCAACTGTAACAACTGACTTGTTTTGAATGTTTTGAATGTTTT
>NW_015554160.1:737061-737650 GCF_001515605.1 Sinocyclocheilus anshuiensis
TTGTTAATGTTATTCTTATGTTGTGTTGTGTATTGTAATCTCAAAGATTTTTACATCACAAGACGATTTTGGTAAGCAGCAGTTGTATTTGCTTGGTAACAGTTGTGGAATTTATGCTGGTCAGACAAAGACTGATCATAAAGAAGAATGCAACAAAGATTATTCAGTTATTTTATCACTTTATCTCATGCTTTCTGCTCTTTCTGTATCTGCATCTCTTGTAAAAATATAAGAGTTAACATGCCAAGGTGTTAACTGCTTTGAATATCAGACCAAACCCTGGCACGTCCTGACAGAGAGCGATAGTGAAAGACTGGATCTTAAACATTTGATTAATGGACTTTTCACATGATGTATTACACTGACACAATTATCATTCAGCCATAAAGTTTTAAAAGAATGCTAAAGACTCTAAATGGGACACTATACTTCTAGCACACCTATGCGAGAGACATATATTCAACTGTGCTAAATTTGTACTCCATAATTGTCAATTCATATTTCATGTTACAGGCACATTGCAATTAATCATGGTCAGGTCATTTCATGGACATTTTATTCCCAAAGTATTCAGAAAACTTTAATAAAT
>NW_015554160.1:737897-771350 GCF_001515605.1 Sinocyclocheilus anshuiensis
GAGTTACAGTTCCAAATGAAACTTCTAGATTCACATCAGCTCATAACTTGTGGCAGGGGATGAAGTAGGAACAGTCTCAGCAGCTACTTATACATCATCAGCCTCACAATTCTGAAATAAATAGTATCTGCAGCATAAACAAACTTAAATGAAATGTACACGGTCTCCAGTGTGTGCATGTTATCACATTGTCATCACTTGAATGCGAGCCATCACAGGACTTTACACACAAGACAAGCTCTGCTGTGACAGCTCTTTCATATTCTCAATAAACAAAAAGTATATTTTCATAATCTTATATTTACCACATGTCCCATCAGTAAAAACATTACTATATGCTTTACACTGAGTTTCTGAATGTAATATCTTAATGTGGTATGGTATCCACGTGAATAATGATTCTTTATTAAATAAACATAACAATTGATCAATATTAAATCATAATACTCTAAACAGCAGCCGCTGGCTTACATTGTTCACATTAGAAAGTGTCTAAACGACCAATTTTACTTCCAAGTTTTAAGTAAACATGCAAAAATAAAACAATCAACCTTTACTTGGCTAGTTAACTGAAATAAAAGATCAACTGCACATACCTCTGCTGAGTTGTACGGTGGTCTCGCGCTGATGACGTCAGCATCAGGTAAGCACGCCCAGGGCACGTGATTCATACGCCCACAGGGGGTTATGATTGGTCGACTGACAGGCTCAAATCTGATTGGCTAAAGAGTACGAGTGTCCCGTGTGGGAGGAGTTCGCTGCCGGGAAAGTCTCAAAATACACACACAAATCCAAGGCCATTCACATTCACAGCCGATGATAAATGCATTTTAAATATTCAAAAATGTTGTACACAGTTGTACATCTGTGAATTGTGTTTTGCATTTGTGAAACGTATTTTATTAATACATATTCTTATTTTGTGCACGTGAATTGGTTTTTGTGAATACATATATATATATTTTTCGTGCACGTGAATTATTTCTCATGCATGTGAATTGGGTTACGCATGTGTGCATCGCGTCTTTTGCGTGAATTATTATTATTGAGATCATTCTGGCTCCATATTGACAAAATTGCACATCACAAATCTATCTATCTATCTATCTATCTATCTATCTGTCTGTCTGTCTGTCTGTCTGTCTGTCTGTCTATTTCCATTATTTGTATTGCAATAATGTATGCATAAAAATATGAAACAAACTGTTAAACATTCATTTTCTTTGACAAAGGTCAAAATGGCCACTAGAGGGCGGCAATACACAAGCCTTTATGGGTTTAAACCAGGCTATGTAACAAGAATAAATCAATTTAACAGCTAAACATCTGCAGTATTGTCAAGTTTGATAATTGCTAAACTTTTTATGTATGCTTGGAAATTAAGTAATTTTATATAAATTCTGAGTATCCACAGCTTTAAAAAAAAAAAAAACAGTTTTGTTTTTTTTAGGTTGCTGGATTTCCCCTACATTTACTCAATGTAATATGACACTAGTCTATGGTGCATTGTTATTTAAAATCCAAACGAGACCTTCTTGTATAAACTTTCTTTTTATTTTTTTTATTTATTTATTTTTTTGCAAAAGGGATGCATTTCACCTTGAATTCATATATTTAGAGAATGCAGACTCCTGGCCTTTCATGTCCAAGCATTTATAAATTAAAAATGTCTGCTGTGTTATTTCTTGAGTATAACATGAAGGCCGGATTTTATTCATTAAGATGCATTATTCTTAGTCATTGCATTAAAATTAATGAGCTCAATTCTCTCAATGTCTAAGTGATGAAAAGGAACACATTTGGGAGAAAAGTTAATTATTAACCACACTCTTCAAATACATATAAAAAAAATGATGTGCTCACTGGGTTCCTGAAAAAAAAAACTGTGGAAAACTGCTTGTGCCTTTTTTTTCTTTTCTTTTCTTTATTTTTTTTTTTTTTTTTTTGTGGAAATACTTTGAACAATCATGGAGCTTTTCAGTGCACTACACCATTACTGCAGAAAAAAATATTGTGGTATCTAGAAACATGTTTGACAGTTGAATAAAGAGGAGTTCCTCAGTGAATAGACTGTGAAACCTAAAACCAAAACCAGAAAAAATGCAGCTCGACACGTATGCAGCAGCCATTCACAAACACTGTATGTTTCTCTATGACAGAATAGTGCAGCTTTTCAGACTTTTAAGCTTCTTTAAACTAGTAAACTGCAAGACCTATAAAGTCTTGCACTACTGCAAATCATTTTGCACTATACGTTACAGGTTAAAATTATTTATAGAGTTAACATTAAATGGTACATTTCATAACATCATAATTAATATTTTCAAAAAATAAAATATAAAATGTGTATTTATTGGTTGCAGTATTTAGGCTAACAACAACAAACAATCAGTCAGTCAGTCATGCCTTTAATCACTTCAACCACCAATTACAACTGACTTGGCATAGATTAATTTAATGTCACTTAATTCTTAAGGTAATCTGTGGTCATTTGAATGGTTCAACAGCATGCAGAACTTTGCAACTTGAACATAAATTATTATATTTGATTATTAATGTGTAATTGTTACATATATTGTTGTTGTTGCAAAATCTGTTTGCACTGTCAGTTGTTACCAAAATGTGCTATTTGTGTTTACTTGTCGTTTGTAAACTGTTATTGTTGACAGTGTTTTCTGCCTGTAATTTCTGCAGACCTGGTAAAATTGAGATTTCAGGTTAATTGGAAAGTCGTTCGGAGGTAATGAATGCTGGTGTGGATCACACAGACAGACTCAGCGGTGTGGACATAAACCAATCACAAAGCGAGAACTTCTCGAGCGAGACTCACCAGCGCGTGAATGTGGGTCATTCCACGCGCTCAGCACCGGGAACGGACGCAGTTTTCCCAACTCGCCAACATGGGACAGAGCTGGACATCGGACCGATCACTCAAAAAGAGTATCCTAAAACAAGGTAACTGGCCATTATGAAGCGCCTTGGTCAGATGCGATATTAACGGATATGATTTTAGAGATGGAAAACGGCACAAACCACACGCAGGACAGCGCGCACGGAGCGCAGGAGCGAGAGGATGGAGACGGACAGAACAGCGTGCGCGCTCTGCTGGGTTTCGTGCTCTTCCTCCTCATCGTCTCCACGCTGCTCGGGAACACGCTCGTGTGCGCCGCCGTGGTCAAATTCAGACACCTGCGCTCCAAAGTGACCAACTTTTTCGTCATTTCTCTGGCCGTTTCGGATCTCTTCGTAGCCGTCCTGGTGATGCCGTGGGAGGCGATATCCGCGGTGGCGGGCACTTGGCTCTTCGGCCGGTTTTGCGGCATCTGGATCGCCTTTGACATCATGTGCTCCACCGCGTCCATCCTCAACCTGTGCATCATCAGCGTGGACCGCTACTGGGCCATCGCGAGCCCGTTCCGCTACGAGCGCAAGATGACCCACCGGGTGGCTTTCATGATGATCGGAGTGGCGTGGACCCTGTCCATCCTCATCTCTTTTATCCCGGTCCAGCTCAACTGGCACATGGCTGAGGAAGATGAGGATGGCGCAGCGGGCAACGGCACCGATTACAGCGACAACTGCAAAGCCAACCTGAACCGGACGTATGCCATCTCGTCTTCGCTGATAAGTTTCTACATCCCCGTGATCATCATGATCGCCACGTACACGAGGATATTCCGTATTGCGCAAACACAGATCCGCAGGATCTCCTCTTTGGAGAGGGCAGCGGAGCACGCGCAAAACCACCACCAGTCCAACTACTGCTCCAACGAGAACTCGCTGAAAACCACTTTCAAGAAAGAGACCAAAGTTTTAAAAACACTCTCGATCATTATGGGGGTGTTTGTGTTCTGCTGGCTGCCGTTTTTCGTGCTTAATTGCATGGTGCCCTTCTGTCAGTGCGTGAGTGACACTACCTTCACCATCTTCGTGTGGTTCGGGTGGGCCAATTCCTCCCTCAATCCCGTCATTTACGCGTTTAACGCGGACTTCAGGAAGGCGTTCTCCTCGATTTTGGGTTGCAACAAAATTTTTCCCAGCACCACAGTGGAGACGGTGAATTTCAGTAACGAGCTGGTGTCGTATCATCACGACACGACGCTTCAGAAGGAAGCGCAACCGCTGGTAGTTCAGATGCCGATCCCTCCGGAGGAGCCGAGTCTCCCGTTCGATAAGTACTCGGTTACTTCGAACGTGTCCCGGAATCACAAAAACATGCTCTTACCCAACATCGGACAGTTTGAGTGCGACGGGGAGATTTCCCTGGACACTATCACGCCATTCACCTCCACGGGACTGATGGAGTGCGAGGGAATCCCAGGTCAAATCATTACTGAATGACTCAGGGGGTTTGGGGGGTCGCCAAGGCTTTTACCTCCTCAAATGAAGCCAAAACGAATTATTAGGCTAGTGGTATTAAAAAGCATGCGAACAGGTTTAATTCTACATATCAAAAAGGAAATAATTTTAAACAACTTTTCAGTAACCAAAAAGTACCGCATTTTCGCCTGCCACAAAAAAAATAAAAATAAAATATAAAAAAAAAATACGTTTGTGACTACCAACAGTACGCCTCTCGAGCGCTTACAGTATTATTCAAAGTTACATCGGCAAAACATAAATACTGTTTTCTTCATAACACTTGGCCTTATAACACGTTTTTTTTTTTACAAAGATAAAACGAGGATTTGCGCCAGACAATCTTAAATAGCCCTACAAATGATCTACTGAAAGTCACAGGACATTTACATTTACATTTACATTTAGTAATTTTGCAGACGCTTTTATCCAAAGCGACTTACAATTGGGGGATACATAAAGCGATTCTTCTTAAAGAGGCAAACAGATAAAGGAAGTGCTTGTAATACCAAGTTTCTAGACATTGTTCAAATAAGTACAAGCTAGAAAGAGAAGGAATAAATAAAGAGAGATAATTTATTTATTTTTTTTATAATGATGATGAAGTCAAGTAGCTTCGAAAGAGATGAGTAAGCACACTAAATACTTTTAAAGTGAATTGATTCACTCTTCGACTGACGCTGGTGGAATAATAAACTCAAAACCTACACGAATGCATAAAGTGGGCCTCATGACTCTTGTTGACCTCAGTGGTTTTCTTAAAATAAAGTGCACCCTACTTTTACCGTTATTTTAAGCATAATTAATAATTTGTTTCAATCATGTTCATTTGTTCACTTGCCATGTACATGTACAGTAAAATATGAAATTCAGTATAACTAATTGTATATTATATATAATGTGTTTTAATGTGAAAAATGTCCATTTGCTGACAACTGCTAATTATTGCAAATTATGTAGCTACAATCCTTGCAGACATGATAAGCACATTATCTTTGTACTTTTCTGTCCACAGCTTTTACATGAAAATCTCCTATACTCTAGATTTGTCAAAGTAGCCAACTTTCCTTAGATCACAGCTCTGCACACTATTGGCATTCTCTCATGAGGTGCCACCTGAGGTGCTTTTAATAGCAGCCTATTGAATTGAGATCCACGCTAGACACTTCTTGTCTGCTTTTTCTTCACTCTCCAGTCCATATGTTTAATTCATGTTTATACAAGACTAATTTAAAGTATTAGAAAGCATGAGAAACATTATTTCAGTCAAATGTCTAATCCTCTTTATGCATTCTTGTTTAAGATTACACACAAATCATTAGATTTTAGATTCATATATCAAAAATTTCTGCAATACTTTTCAGAGTTGACATATCGAGGTAAACGTTACTGATTCTGACCATAAAAGTGTATAAAACCGCATTCTCATATATATAATTTTAATCACTTGAGATCATTTGTCTTCATGAAGTACATTTAGAGGTGATATATTCTGAGGTCATGTAATAAGATATTATATTGGTTGAATTGTTAACAGGACAACCAGGTCATTCCTTCCAGAGGTAGAATGATTTATGTCTCAGCTCCTCCCTGTTTCTAACCTACTTCATGCCGGATTGCATTATGTGATGAATAGGCACAGGTTTCTCGTGGTAAAATGCAGAATACCACAAACAGGAATTTGGGCATTAAGATGGTAGCAGCTGAAATCTCATCCTTAGATCCTGTTGTGTAAAACTGATCATGTTGTATATTATTATGCAGTTATGAGTTATTATGCTGATTTTTTTTTTTTTTTTTTTTTTTTAGCATTATATACTCTGAAAAAAGAATAGGCATAAAGCAATTTGATAAAAGTTCCCGAATCCTTCCCACTAATTATATATATATATATATATATATATATAATATAGTCTATTCAGCACAGCCTCCTTGGTCAAACAAGAAAATAATGAGAAAAGGATCATTAAATGTCCTGTATAGGCAGCTCAGAAATTACATTTAAAAAGTGAACAAGCAACATCAGCATATTAATAAGTCATAAAATCTATAATGATGAATATTTATTTTGGGCACTGTCTGTCTCTTATCAGTACAGTTAATAACATGTTTTATTATAGACATTTTCAAATTTGTAAGAAAAATTAAATATCCCAAGAAGAGGATGTGCTTTGTTTCTTTTATTCAGAAATATAATACAACACGACTTTTTCATCACAGACTAAAAAGGTTGCACATGGTCACTCACATGGTACAGTGAAGATATCAGACTCATGGTAATACCTATGACTCTAATTTTAAGCAATTTTCCAGCAACTTATTTTTTATATGTCAGAGTGAGAGAGTGAACCTGTGCAGAGATGAAGCCATTTCTGTTGCTTTGCTTTCCACTGTCATCCTGCTTTCACTCAGAAATTCTTCAGCCTTGTGAGAGTATTCAAAAGCTCTTCAAAACAAATCGAAAAGACAGAAAAAAATATTGATAAAAAGATGCTGCTCTGAGTATCACCTAGCTCAGGAAGTGTTTCATCTTCTCAGAACAAAGGCTTCGAGTCGCACTGCAACCTCAATTCGGCCTGACCTACAGAGACCCCTAAAAACACCCAATGACCCTACCAACCGGCCAGAACACACAGCTGTGTGTAGTGACATGACAGTGCAGTGTAAATAAAAGCAATTACATTTTATTCTAATGCTTTTCACGGACACTAAATTCATCTTTGAACTATTTACAATCCTCATCAAAATATGTCAGACTAACCATATACTCCAAAACCAGCCTAACATAGTTGTTTGAATGAATTATTTCATACTGAATGATGCCACTCTGCCTGTGAAAACCCAGCTAAAGTCTTTTTTTTTGTGATTTACTATTTTACATAAAATCATCCTTCATAAT
Source organism: Sinocyclocheilus anshuiensis (assembly GCF_001515605.1). Lineage (NCBI taxonomy): Eukaryota > Metazoa > Chordata > Actinopteri > Cypriniformes > Cyprinidae > Sinocyclocheilus > Sinocyclocheilus anshuiensis. The sequence continues at coordinate 745,156 of NW_015554160.1, forward strand.
GTAAAGAACATTCTGTGAAAATGTAACCTTGATATCTTTAATACGGACTAAGTAAGCCATGTCAAAGATTGAAATCATAGTGAAATTAATGGTTGAAATCAAACTTTGATGCTTGTTATCTCATAATTAGATTTTGAGACTTTAGCCCGGATTTCACAGACAGGGTCACCTTTGTCAAAGAAGCTCCCAGCATGCATTGCAGCATAAGTGAATTGCTTAGCAATTACTGCTTTAGGATAATTGTTCTGTTGTTTGCTGCACTTGAATCATGCTGTGACTCTTAATGACTCTTCGTAAAATTATTGCGTAGGATATCTTTGATTTAAAAAAAAATATTTTCTCCTTCAGAAGCCAAATTGATAGTTACATGTATAGCCTACCTGAAAAGATTGTAAATTACTATTTCTAGAATTCATATTTGATAACTTTCTAAACAAAATGTTTTTAGTTGATTTGATGAGAATTTAATGGCTAAATAACACATTTTGAATTTACAGTAATGACCCCAAAAAAATCAAATTGCCTAATCAAGACAGTTGCTGAGGACTATTAATTATTATTATTAGTATTTATATATAATCTTTAATAATTATAATTATTAATAATTGACCTTTCTCAACGATTCCCTTTTTTACCATGTGTTTTAGAATGAGAGGAGTGTTTGTGAGAATGCATGTGTGTGAATCTGACCAAACCAAACCTCCTTTTTGGGGATTCCCTCTTTTTTAAAACAATATTTAAAAAAAATGTGTAAATGATAAATGATTAAAAAAATTATATTAGGGTTAGGTTAGAGTATTCATGAGCTGTATATAAAAACAGTCTAGATATGGAACATTAACATTTACATAGCTAAGTAAATATGTGTGCGTGTCACCTACAGTAAAAACTGGCAAACACCTGCTTTTGATGCAACAAAAACACCAATTCTAAGAAAGATGTTATGAAATCTTATGATCTTAATGGAACAAAGATGACATTTCAATTCTGATCTGTCATTAGTGCAGCAGTACACTGCAGTCTGTAGTAGTGCTTCCAGTTAGAGTGTACAAGCTCACATGCACAGACCACTCGGACATGCAGGAGCAGCAGATGAAATGAATAAGTGGAGAAAAGGCAGGTGAATAATGAGAAGTTAAAATGCCACATGAACCATAGACAGGCTCATGAAGGTAGAGGTTGCAGGCCGGAGAAAGAAAATAGTGCGAAAGACAGAATCCTAATATACTTTCATTAAATGTGATTTGCTTGTCACGTTCCTTCACATGAAAATAAATATGATAAATATAAGAAAAATAAAGATATATAGTGGCAGTGGTATTTCTTTCTGCAGCTGTAGCCCCCACACTGCTCATTACAAATGTAGATGTGGTTTCAAATCAGGAAAAAGAGGAAAGAGCCAGATTCTGCACTAGCGCTTTTCATGTGAGAGACTCTTCTGAAAACGGAGACAGAGAAGAAATCTGCCGAATGATGATGGCCACACTCACCAAGGATTCTTATGTAAAGTCAATACATTTCAAACAGCTTTTGTCAGTTCTTGAGAAAAACTCATGTCACATATCAATATTTGTATAGGAAATCTATCAAAATTAGGGATGCACGATATTAGATTTTGCCGATATCCAATATGCTGATATTTTTCAAATCTTTTTGGCCGATAGCCGATGCTGATACATATTTCCTTTTGTTTTCAAACAACACCAAGTCTCTCCTATGCAGAAATTATAGACATATTATTTTTTTTATTTTGGTTAGTTGAGCAAAAAAAAATTGTTAAAACTAATAAACATGATTTAATTTCTTTTTTTAATGAGAGTACATGAAAATAACTATAATAAAATCAATCTCTGCTGTTTTTTTTCCTGTTTTTTTTTCTCAGACAGATGCAGTTGAAACCGTAACATTTTATTTGTGTATTTAACATTAATAGATGGTCTAAAGCAAAAGAGCTATAAAAATTCCTTGTATTTAAGTTTTTATAATCCATTTGAAAAAAATATTACATATTAATGAATAAATCTGTATATATGAAATAATTTAATTTACAAGTATTTTGTGATTTATATTAATTTATTAATTAAAAAGGTATTTCGGCATTTTTTTTTTTCAAATCTGTGTGATTTCAAATGTTTACATTTTAAGCATTTATCGGCTGATAACGTTCCGATAATATTGTGCATCCCTACTAAAAATAAAAGGTGAAGTGTTGCATTCTAAGGAAGTCTTGTGGTTGTAAAGGGGAAATCCAGGGTCACTAAAACATAACCTGATACTGCTGACCTATAAAATATAAATAATATATTTATGCAGCCTGTGAAGTCATGCTGAACGTTTCTGACACATTCCCACAGCCTGGGGGTTGTGGCTTACTGACCTGAACGGTTCTGAAATCGATTAAGATCAGCACACAGTAGGAAAGTATTTCACCTTTGTTATTAATACTGAATGTGACTTTATGAATGAAAGATGAGTAGCACAGGTAGTCAAACCACCCACTGTTTATGCTGCAAACAGAACAGTTTGATTTGAAATTCAATATCATGCCCCATTTCAGTCAGTTTCTCTGCAAAAGGCCACTACACACAGCATCTGCAGTAGAACATTAAGGCCAACAGAGAATTAAAAGAACGATTCTTTCCTCAAGTGGGTATGAAAAAAAGACGCAAACATTGAAATAATCCACATTTATATTGTAATCATCATTCTGAAACAAAACGGCCATATTCCTGTTGTAGGCTGTGTGAAAAGCCTCCTTACATGTGTGAAAACAATGGCTGTAATGACCAACTTGCTATTTTCCCTATGGTAAAGACACACCCTTGCCATTCATTTAACTCAAAATGCATTGCACGTGAACAAACAAACCACAAAGCCTCAAACCACCTTTTCCCAGAGAGCTAATGTATGATTGAGCAAAGTAAATCCCATGTTATTGTCTCAAGGAATTTTTTAATCAAGCTGTCAAACAATTCCAGTCCTGGGACACATGTCTCATCGGTGCCCCATTTTCTATGAATTCTGCCATGTTTGTTGAGGATACAAACAATGCATCTGTAGTTTTTGGAGGCGTGCGATGTGCAGAATGTCTGCATAGGGTCAGAGTGCTTCAGGAAACAGCATGATATTGCTGCTGCAATACTTAAAAATGGCAGAAACACATTAAAAAGTGCCTTTAAAACACTGAAGAAAGAAATCTCATTCAGTGTAGCAAATTGTTTTTCTAAAAATGGAAAATACATAAACAAATATCTGAGAATAAAATAGAAAACTGCATTGGTCTCAATACAGCGATGAACAGATGGCAAGTGCGATCCTACGTAGAGCTATCACAGAATTATTTTATGAGATACAACTGATGGAAGTGCAATAATATTAGTGGTGTTATATTACATTGACACTGTTTATATAATATAATACTGCAAGAAAAAATGGTCTAAGATATTTGTAATACTTTAGTAGTTATAATATTATTTGAATACTGGATAAATTGCAGGTGAATTCTATTTTTGGAGGGGGCAACCTAATTTATATTCATGTTACATAATATTTAGGAATAGAATAAAATAATTTAATTTAGATAAACAAGATTTATTGCTTTGAAACCATACTTGTAGGTACCTTCCTTCATATATCATTATTATTTAATGCTAGAAGAACTTTTATCAATAACAACTCCTACTAGATTTTGAGACTTTAGCCCGGATTTCACAGACAGGGTCACCTTTGTCAAAGAAGCTCCCAGCATGCATTGCAGCATAAGTGAATTGCTTAGCAATTACTGCTTTAGGATAATTGTTCTGTTGTTTGCTGCACTTGAATCATGCTGTGACTCTTAATGACTCTTCGTAAAATTATTGCGTAGGATATCTTTGATTTAAAAAAAAATATTTTCTCCTTCAGAAGCCAAATTGATAGTTACATGTATAGCCTACCTGAAAAGATTGTAAATTACTATTTCTAGAATTCATATTTGATAACTTTCTAAACAAAATGTTTTTAGTTGATTTGATGAGAATTTAATGGCTAAATAACACATTTTGAATTTACAGTAATGACCCCAAAAAAATCAAATTGCCTAATCAAGACAGTTGCTGAGGACTATTAATTATTATTATTAGTATTTATATATAATCTTTAATAATTATAATTATTAATAATTGACCTTTCTCAACGATTCCCTTTTTTACCATGTGTTTTAGAATGAGAGGAGTGTTTGTGAGAATGCATGTGTGTGAATCTGACCAAACCAAACCTCCTTTTTGGGGATTCCCTCTTTTTTAAAACAATATTTAAAAAAAATGTGTAAATGATAAATGATTAAAAAAATTATATTAGGGTTAGGTTAGAGTATTCATGAGCTGTATATAAAAACAGTCTAGATATGGAACATTAACATTTACATAGCTAAGTAAATATGTGTGCGTGTCACCTACAGTAAAAACTGGCAAACACCTGCTTTTGATGCAACAAAAACACCAATTCTAAGAAAGATGTTATGAAATCTTATGATCTTAATGGAACAAAGATGACATTTCAATTCTGATCTGTCATTAGTGCAGCAGTACACTGCAGTCTGTAGTAGTGCTTCCAGTTAGAGTGTACAAGCTCACATGCACAGACCACTCGGACATGCAGGAGCAGCAGATGAAATGAATAAGTGGAGAAAAGGCAGGTGAATAATGAGAAGTTAAAATGCCACATGAACCATAGACAGGCTCATGAAGGTAGAGGTTGCAGGCCGGAGAAAGAAAATAGTGCGAAAGACAGAATCCTAATATACTTTCATTAAATGTGATTTGCTTGTCACGTTCCTTCACATGAAAATAAATATGATAAATATAAGAAAAATAAAGATATATAGTGGCAGTGGTATTTCTTTCTGCAGCTGTAGCCCCCACACTGCTCATTACAAATGTAGATGTGGTTTCAAATCAGGAAAAAGAGGAAAGAGCCAGATTCTGCACTAGCGCTTTTCATGTGAGAGACTCTTCTGAAAACGGAGACAGAGAAGAAATCTGCCGAATGATGATGGCCACACTCACCAAGGATTCTTATGTAAAGTCAATACATTTCAAACAGCTTTTGTCAGTTCTTGAGAAAAACTCATGTCACATATCAATATTTGTATAGGAAATCTATCAAAATTAGGGATGCACGATATTAGATTTTGCCGATATCCAATATGCTGATATTTTTCAAATCTTTTTGGCCGATAGCCGATGCTGATACATATTTCCTTTTGTTTTCAAACAACACCAAGTCTCTCCTATGCAGAAATTATAGACATATTATTTTTTTTATTTTGGTTAGTTGAGCAAAAAAAAATTGTTAAAACTAATAAACATGATTTAATTTCTTTTTTTAATGAGAGTACATGAAAATAACTATAATAAAATCAATCTCTGCTGTTTTTTTTCCTGTTTTTTTTTCTCAGACAGATGCAGTTGAAACCGTAACATTTTATTTGTGTATTTAACATTAATAGATGGTCTAAAGCAAAAGAGCTATAAAAATTCCTTGTATTTAAGTTTTTATAATCCATTTGAAAAAAATATTACATATTAATGAATAAATCTGTATATATGAAATAATTTAATTTACAAGTATTTTGTGATTTATATTAATTTATTAATTAAAAAGGTATTTCGGCATTTTTTTTTTTCAAATCTGTGTGATTTCAAATGTTTACATTTTAAGCATTTATCGGCTGATAACGTTCCGATAATATTGTGCATCCCTACTAAAAATAAAAGGTGAAGTGTTGCATTCTAAGGAAGTCTTGTGGTTGTAAAGGGGAAATCCAGGGTCACTAAAACATAACCTGATACTGCTGACCTATAAAATATAAATAATATATTTATGCAGCCTGTGAAGTCATGCTGAACGTTTCTGACACATTCCCACAGCCTGGGGGTTGTGGCTTACTGACCTGAACGGTTCTGAAATCGATTAAGATCAGCACACAGTAGGAAAGTATTTCACCTTTGTTATTAATACTGAATGTGACTTTATGAATGAAAGATGAGTAGCACAGGTAGTCAAACCACCCACTGTTTATGCTGCAAACAGAACAGTTTGATTTGAAATTCAATATCATGCCCCATTTCAGTCAGTTTCTCTGCAAAAGGCCACTACACACAGCATCTGCAGTAGAACATTAAGGCCAACAGAGAATTAAAAGAACGATTCTTTCCTCAAGTGGGTATGAAAAAAAGACGCAAACATTGAAATAATCCACATTTATATTGTAATCATCATTCTGAAACAAAACGGCCATATTCCTGTTGTAGGCTGTGTGAAAAGCCTCCTTACATGTGTGAAAACAATGGCTGTAATGACCAACTTGCTATTTTCCCTATGGTAAAGACACACCCTTGCCATTCATTTAACTCAAAATGCATTGCACGTGAACAAACAAACCACAAAGCCTCAAACCACCTTTTCCCAGAGAGCTAATGTATGATTGAGCAAAGTAAATCCCATGTTATTGTCTCAAGGAATTTTTTAATCAAGCTGTCAAACAATTCCAGTCCTGGGACACATGTCTCATCGGTGCCCCATTTTCTATGAATTCTGCCATGTTTGTTGAGGATACAAACAATGCATCTGTAGTTTTTGGAGGCGTGCGATGTGCAGAATGTCTGCATAGGGTCAGAGTGCTTCAGGAAACAGCATGATATTGCTGCTGCAATACTTAAAAATGGCAGAAACACATTAAAAAGTGCCTTTAAAACACTGAAGAAAGAAATCTCATTCAGTGTAGCAAATTGTTTTTCTAAAAATGGAAAATACATAAACAAATATCTGAGAATAAAATAGAAAACTGCATTGGTCTCAATACAGCGATGAACAGATGGCAAGTGCGATCCTACGTAGAGCTATCACAGAATTATTTTATGAGATACAACTGATGGAAGTGCAATAATATTAGTGGTGTTATATTACATTGACACTGTTTATATAATATAATACTGCAAGAAAAAATGGTCTAAGATATTTGTAATACTTTAGTAGTTATAATATTATTTGAATACTGGATAAATTGCAGGTGAATTCTATTTTTGGAGGGGGCAACCTAATTTATATTCATGTTACATAATATTTAGGAATAGAATAAAATAATTTAATTTAGATAAACAAGATTTATTGCTTTGAAACCATACTTGTAGGTACCTTCCTTCATATATCATTATTATTTAATGCTAGAAGAACTTTTATCAATAACAACTCCTACACACTAAAATACTCCTTTCTCCTATAGGAGTGGAAACTTCCATTTCTAACACACACACACACACACGCACGCACACACACACACACACACACACACACACACACACCTCATAATATAGAGACCATACTTGTAGGTACCTTCCTTCATATATCATTATTATTTAATGCTAGAAGAACTTTTATCAATAACAACTCCTACACACTAAAATACTCCTTTCTCCTATAGGAGTGGAAACTTCCATTTCTAACACACACACACACACACGCACGCACACACACACACACACACACACACACACACACACATCTTAAAATGGAGTAATAAACATTTTTTATGTTTGTGAAATAAAGAGATGTTATAAGTTACAAATCAATTACAAAAGCACATTTTAATATTTGTATAACATTATAACCATTATATCTAACTTCATGAAAGTTTAGTCTCAAAAAATTCTATTGAGTTAAAGATGGCAATTCAGGCCAGGTACATTAGGGTTATGTTACTGACATGAGTAAAAGGGAAAGTGAAAGGTTGTAGAGCAGGCTTTAGATAGCCGGGAGGCTTTGGTGTGCTCTCCTCAAGAGCCTCATCAAAATTGCAATCACCCAGCGGCCTCCATCTTTTTGTTAGTGTGTGAATCAGCCCTTTAGAGGAAAATTTGTCTTTTTTTTATCAGTCACTCCAGCCCCTCACTAATTTTTTCCCTATCTGTCCTGCCTTAATCCTGTCTCCACCTTTGTTCCATTTAGTTCAATTTAAATGTCTTTATTATGATGTCACACACACACACACACATATATAGGCTATATATATATATATATATACTGTATATGAGTTGTTGACGTGACATGGCATTTTCACTGTCCCACAAGATAAAAAATGTATACAATTAATATTGTCGTTATTTAAAATGCAGTAAATCGTTAAACATTTCTTTGTCCTACATGGACCAAATGTCCACATTTCTTTGTCCTTTGTCCTACATGGACCAAATCTCAGAATTGTCCTATGGTGTGACTGTCCCAAGCATGGTTCGGTAAATTACAACTTTTATAAATTAAAAAGAAAAGCATAAAAATGTTAATAAATACCTCTGGCATAATTGTTAAAGTGTTTATTTTAGTAAATGGCAATCATTTTTTTCATCCATATATTTCTGAAAGCATAGGAACTTGATACATTTTGTCTCTGAAAACCATGTCCTCTGGTGTGACACCATATCCTGATTTTAAATCGGCCAATTCCAGAGAAAACTTTAATTAGTTGAAGGACCCCATTCATGGTCATGTTACTGAAGACCCTTGTGAAGCCCATGACATGTGCACATGGTCAATTTTTCTCAGAATTGTTCAAATATTTAACTTTTTTGGAACCACTACAAAAGTGTTATGTTTTGTTGTCCTTTGGTGCAACACCCCTAAATTATTTTTTTTAATTAAAAACTGTATGTTGAGCTACATAATCATGGAAAATTATGCAAATGTATCTTGCTAGCCGCTAATGACAAATTAGCTCGGAATAGCAAGGTCATTAATTGACTCAAAAAGCTGAAACGGCCTTTGGTGGGACAGAAAATGCCCACTGGTGTGACACCTGTACTGTAATTTGCATGCAATGAATCATGAATCTCACACACTTGCTGCTGATCTGTAATCATAGTAAAATCACTTGAATATGGTACACGGACTGTGAATTCGTAAGTTGTATCTGAAGCTAAATCATGACTGACCAAATCAACTGGCTCAGTTTGAAGTCTATATTCTACTAATTGAGAAACTGCTTTATCAGTTCTCGCACCTGAACTGATTGGCAGACACTTCAGGTTTCCTTCCTACACTTTCAGGATAATGGCTGTTATTTTTGAAACTTTGAGGGGGTGTCTGAATTCTGCCCTACACAGGAGAAAACCTAGCCAATTGGCCAGTAGTGTTGTTATTATCTGAACACACACTGTGAGAAAAGTGATTGTGTTCCACATGCAATTTTAACTTATTACACTGCCTGGAAGTGTTACAGCAAAACCGGATCTACAGTTTGTTTGATTATAAGGGCTTTTCCACATTTAATCAACTTGCCATGTGGTCAAATCAAACAGACAGTTCAAGGTCCAAACGCTCAAGAAACATGACAAAAGCCAGGCTTGAAAGTCACATCATGCTGCGATTAAATTGCGTCCTGTGTCCTGTCTCATCAAATGAGACTTGAGAATTGAAAACTCTACTGTTAAAATTTTTCTAAAATATAGAGTAAACTAAACAGCTAAACTGCATCATTGCATTTTTTAATGTTGTCGTTATTATTATGAAGTGGGAAAGAATTTAGTAGGAGTAGGCTGGTTAAAAATACAAAATCTGTTTTTTTTATATTGAAATGTTCATAAATTAAAGAACTGAGTGTTATTCCAAGTATTATTCATTTTATATATATTATAGAAGGACTAGCAGGTTTTTTAAAACGACTAAAAAACACTCAAAGGGTGTTGAAAGCTTAGTCTGAACAATATTTCCCAGGTGATTAATAAAGAATTCACTCAAGGTTATTCCTTACATTCTATGTTTTTGAGGAGAAATTCTCTCTAAAACATTTTAAATGGTAGTCTATAGTCTACTACACTGCCACTGAAAAAAAAAAACATGGCACAAGATCTGCATTGTTAATTTTCGAAACCCTGTATGTGATCGTGATGGTGCCTGCAAAACAGGTTTTGCTCTGAAAAACAAGCTTCTTGCCCTGAATTTAACTTGATATTGCAGTGTGTCATGCTGAGACTTTTTCACATTATCCTTGGGTCACACATGCACTAGAACCAGAGGTGTGTCTCTCTGTGTTAATACAAGGTCATTTCAATAACCCTAATGTCCCTCTCTCCATTGAGACACATCATTATGTGGCTGTCTGAGAGAACAAGTAACTCAATCACTCAGTCACAACAGTCTAAAGGGCGGCTCTCTCAACAAGTCAATCTAGCTGCCCTCTTATATCCACAAATGATCAATATGGCACAATGACCATGTCACCGAAATCATGAGTGTTAGCCTGCACACATTATAAAAGCTGTAAATATACTTGCTGGTATGTAGTACAACCATCTAAGTGTGTATCGCTACTCTCCAGCAAGCAACACCAAGCACCTACAGCTTTATTCACTAATTAGCTGTGTAGCCATGACAACAGCAGCGTTGCTCCCAGAGGACTGTTGTTGGCGTAATAAATCGAGTCATGTTTGTGTGTGTGTGTGCGTGGGTGGGTGGATGGGGTAGTGTAATTATCACCATTTGACTTTTCTTAGCAGCACTCTCACTCTTGCTCTCTTTGCGCTTTAATTAGTCATCGGTTTGGCAATCAAGTTTCTTCAGGTGCATTGTAGAGAGATCTGCAGAAAAACATTCTTAACCTCATCAGACTTTTAGGTTAATGTGGTTTTAATTTACAGCACTGTGCAAAAGTCTAACGGCACTCGGGAAATAATGTTTGGAATTGTGGATTTGGGCAGTGACCCTTTATTTGCATTTAAAAATGTTCCGTTTGACATCTGCTACTTTTCTGCATTTCACTTCTGGCCAACTTGGTAATCTAGTTTGTACTTGAAACTTGGCATTGTGTACTGCAAATATTGTCGCCTCTTATGATAAATTAATTGTGATGTTCCTAATTTGTAAGATGCTTTGAATAAAAGTGTCTGCTAAATTAATAAATGTAAATGGCCACCACAATGTGTGCAAAAAAATGCAAAGGCAAAAAAAAGTTAAAATATGCATGAGCTTGAAAAAAATATAATACATTTTACATTTTCTTTCTGTAACAAGTACTGTAGGTATATTAAGGCAAGACACCAAATCTCCAAACTGACCAGTGCATGAAAAAACAATGGTTTTGCCTGTAGCGTCTTGTCATATATTAAAAAGTAACTAATTTGGTACTCTGATTTAAAAATCTTATTATAAATATTTCCTATAAGCATCAAAGAAGACTGCAGATGTAGTTTTGCTCTTCTGAACAAGATTGGTTTCTTATCTCCTCTGCAAGAAAAGTTTTTATAAAATTTCTATTACATTCTATGTATGAAGTTTGTATCATCGTGCCAGTGACCGTTCCAGAAGCTAAGTAAGCGTTTTGCTTGACTTCCTCTTGTCGTTTAAGGATGAGATTTTTAAGTACTGTAAATAAGATGCAGCTTCTTTGGCTCTTGCTGTTTTCATCTTTCTTAGTTTCTTTAAATTTTGTTATGACAGCTGGAACAACGTCTTAAAAATCCAGTTTGGTGGCTATATTGCATACTGTGCAATATACAAAGTTTTGAGGAAAGCCACAAAACACTAACAAACACTTTATTATTTAGAAAAATATATAAATAATAAATCACAAAAAAAATAAGCTTGAAATACACTACAAGGAACCTTTCTTTTGCCTTAAGAAACTTACTGCAGGTTTGGGCAGCTGATGCTACGTGACCAGTGAAGGTCAGTTTATTATCCAAGATAACTTTTCACATACCAGGAGACAATGATCATTTGACCTTCACTTCGAGAGACAGTGGGGGAGGCTTTGGCGGGGATGAAAAGGAACTCACTATTGTCAAGGTTCATGACAATCAGTTGATGAGTAGCCGTTCAAGTCAGTATTTTTGAGTAGTAGCCTGACATCTTTTTTATACTGAGACTGAAAGAGACAGAAATGGAGAACAGGACTTAGAGTTTGTTAGCGTTTGAGAATTTGACAATGAGGACTTCTAGGCACAGAAAAATCCTAGTATTCAGTATTGAAAACACAAGACATATTTTTTATAACTTTTTTTTATAACTATATGGTTTATGGTGATTTTTAAAACTATCTATCTTCTAGAAAATGTGGTGTCAGAGGCAAGTGTCTGCAAGCAAATCAATTCTTTCAACTGAGCCAGTCAATAATTACTCCCAGTATCGATCTGACATTCAAGAGACTGATGACAGTTGAGTTCCATCAACCGCTAAACTAAGCCACCAATTTTGGCATTTTGGTGTACAATTCATTTACCCTAAGGCCATTATTTCCCTTAAAATCTCTCACCTAAAAAACACACACTTCCTATTTAACTATGTACTTAGGCGAATAATGTATAGAATGATGCCTGTTTCAATTCAAGAGTAGGCCTGCATTTAGGGGTTACTTTTATTTTTACTGTAGTATGAAATAATCACCAGATGATTTAACATTTTGTTGCTTAACATTTGGCTATTTAAATACATGAATACTGATTTGAGCAAAAACATATTTAATCATTTTACTTTTCATTTTATCCTAAAGCTTCTGCTTACGAAAAAAGTCCACACTGTAAAAAAAAAAAAACGTAAACATAGGGCACAATGTACTGTATTAAAATGAAGGAATTTTCCATATTTCTTTTTTTCCAGGTTATTTACCTATATTTGTACAGGTGTACATTTTACAAGTGATTTTTACCTGTACTTTTGCACTTCATTGCGTTGTGTTTTACGGTTACCAGAAATGTCCATAAAATTAATGGATTGTCCTGGCTGACAATTATGAGTACATTTTCCTTTTTTTCATAGTGCACTAAAATCTACAAAACAGCCAAGCAACAAGAAGAAAAATAAACTATTACAGTAATATTAATACCAAAATCGCCTGATGTAATGTCCACTCCATAACTGAGATGCAAGATTATGTTCTAAAATCTAGAGTGTTATTTGAAATAACATGGTGAATTTTTATTTATCTGTTACTATATATGGTAACACTTTAAAATAACCTTCACTAAGAATATTTGCATTATATAATGCTCAACAGATGAAATGCCGTAAAACTAAATATATTTGTATATCAGTATGTGGATATATGTACCTGTGTATAGATGTGTTAATATCTTCTAAATGAGAGTTATGAAGTGTTACAAATCGTTAATTTGAAAATAATAGTCAGAAGAGTACACACTCACAGCACTTCATTACTGAAGTTTTTCCTATGTTGATCACTTGGAATTGTCAGTGCTTGCTGTTGTTTTTCTTTAATCATAAAATCTTCAGTCCCCTATGTGAGAAGAGAGGAAGTCATATCTGTTAGTTTCTGGAAAGTAAAGTAAAATGTTTGTTTTTTTTCCTCAGATGTGATAAAGGACCTTGTTTACCTCTGAGTCAGAAAGAGGACCAGAACAAATCAAAGACGTTCAAGGAGATGAATGCACTCTGGTGCAGTGTGAGAATGCTGGACGTTCAGAACTCAATAAACCTGCACGGAGAATGTAGAACATTTCGTATCTTATTCTATCAATGTGCCGGCTGATTGCAGAAAATACATCTCAACAATGCTTATCTTGTTATAGATATTTCTTTTGCGTCAAGCTGAAAATGCTAAATATTCACATCAATTTACAAAGACAGTAGCGAAGGGCACAAGATGAAAAAGAGGGCAGCACAAAATATTGATTCTATCAGTTTCCTTGTTCTTCTCAAAAGCAATAACCTTGCCATAAAGGGAATGTCAAATTGGCAGGTATTCAAGGTTAAGGTGAAACGTCTTGGTTACGTATGTAACCCTTGTTCCCTGAAGGAGGGAACGGAGACGTCACATCGATGACCGATGAAATCGGGGATCTCGCTGGAGGGACCAATCTACTTTGAGTGTAATCTAAACGAGCCAATGCACATTGGCATGCGATGATTGCATCCAGCTGCTGCTGATCGCAGCGCGAGTATAAATTTGCAGCAGGTGCAGTGCATACTCAGGTTTTCACTGAGGAGCCGAGCCGGTAACCCGGCCGCTCAGCGGTGGTACAGCGGTGGTGACATGACGTCTCCAATCCCTCCTTCAGGGAACGAGGATTATATACATAACCGAGACATTCCCTTTCAGTCGGTCACTTTAGACGTCACGTCGATGATCGATGAAATTGGGGATCCCTACCAAAGCACCACGGATGCTGACCCTTCCAGTGTCCTGTGCGAGAAGACCAGTCACAAGAAGACACAAGAAGACCAGTCACTGTTGTCGTAGCACTGCCCACTCAGTAAGATTGGATAACACTGGGAAAACGTACCCGTTCCACTTGGAACAGGAACATTGTGGAAGCCCCATCCTTGCCGAATGAGGTTTCAGAAGCACTTACACATATGGAAAACCATTTAGGTGCATATGGAAGATTTAGAAGTGGTTATAACCTTCTTGAGGAATGGCAGAGAAGTCTGCTGGGGAAACACGGGCTTTAAGCTATACCGTGGAGAATACACATATGGGATCCACTCAGGTCACTACATATGGCACCCAGCCCTCTACCTCTACGCTCCGCCACGTCTGGCTGCCGAGGGTGATGGAGAAACTTGACAGGGTCTACAGTACAGATGGTCTGGAGCAGTTTAGCAAGTCGACACTAAGACGGGGCCTCTCGGTGACTCTACCTGTTTGAGGTGAGAACACAGGAGGATACCAACTCATCACGAAGGCTATAGAATCTAGCGAACGTATTGGGGGTCGCCCAGCCCGCAGCTCTTCAAATATCTGTCAGCGAGGTGCCACGAGCCAGCGCCCAGGAGGATGCAACACTCCTAGTAGAGTGAGATCACGACCTGAGCGGACAGGGCAAACCCTGTGCCTGATAAGCCAGGGTAATGGCATCCACTATCCAGTGGGCCATCCTCTGCTTAAAGACGGCATTCCCCTTCTGTCGGCCTCCGTAACAGACAAAGAGCTGATCTGAGGTTCTGAAGCTTTGTGTCCGGTCCCGTACCATCTTAAGGCATGGATGGGGCAGAGCAAAGATAGGGCTGGGTCTGCCTCCTCCGGGGGCAGCGCTTGCAGGTTTAATACCTGATTCCTGAAGGGGGTAGTAGGAACCGGGGCCTCAGGGTTACCTGGGAGTCGGCCGCCCAAACTCTAGGCACGATTCGTCGACCGAAAATGCGTGCAGGTCCCCTACCCTCTTGATGGAGGCCAATGCAGCCAGGAGCAGAGTTTTCAATGACAGAAACTTCAGCTCAACTGGCTGCAAAGGCTCAAATAGGCCATGCTGGAGTGCTCTAAGCACCAGACTCAGGTCCCAAGAGGGTATAGAGGGAGGCAGAGGAGGATTCCACCTTCTCGCCCCACTAAGGAACCTGATGACCAGGTCATGCTTCCCTACCGACTTCCCTTCCATGGGGGTCGTGATTAGCAGCAATCACAGCAACGTAGACTTTAAGGGTGGAGGGAGACAGCCTTCACTCCAAACCTTGCTGTAAAAAGGAAAGCACAACTCTGATCGGGCATCTCCGGGGTCTTCTCGGTGAGAAGAACACCACTCGACGAACAGGTTCCACTTCAAGGCGTAAGTGTGTCTCGTAGACGGTGCTCGTGCTGAAGTCATGGTGTCCGCTACCTTTTGGGGTAGGTCACCTAGAACCTCTGCGTCCCATCCAGGGACCACACATGGAGTTTCCAGAGGTCTGGACGCGAGTACCACAGGGTGCCCTGTCTCTGAGTCAGTAGATCCTTCCGCAGAGGAATCTGCCGGGGGGGCGCTGTCACGAGGAGCATTAATTCTGGGAACCAGGTCTGGTTTGGCTAATAGGACGCAACGAGCATGACCTGCTCCACGCCCTCCCGGAATTTACACAGTGTCTGTGCAAGAAGGCTCACTGGGGGGAACGCATATTTGCGCAGGTCCCGCGGCCAGCTGTATCTGTGATGAGTGTTCCCTCAGCCAAGGAGTAGAACAGCTGGCAGTGAGTGGTTTCTGGAGAGGCAAACAGGTCTACCTGAGCGGCTCCGAAACATCTCCAAATCAGCTGGACCACTCAGTGCTTTAGCCTGATGGACCTGCAGTAACGCCTCAGCGTGGAAGGCGGAGGCAGCTTTTCCACAGACCGCATAAGCACCACTGGACAGACCAGACGAGTACCTACAGGCCCGGGAGGGGAGGCACGGTTTGCCCTGCCAGGTGGAGGCGGTATTAGGACACAACTGCATCGCAACCGACCGCTCCACCGGGGGGACCCCCGTATACCCCCTAGCTGCACCACCATCGAGAGTGGTGAGGGAGGAGGAGTTAGCAGGTCGGCTTCCAGCAGAAAAAGGTGCCATCCACGACCTGGTAAGCTCTTCATACACCTCCGGGAAGAATGGCACCGGGGCAGGGCGCTGAGAAGCAGCACGGGCCACCCCGAGAAACCAATTGTCCAAACTTGAGGGCTCGGGACTAGGGTTGGGTACCGAAACCCGGTACCAATATGGCACCGGTACCCATGTAACCGGGATGTACTAGAACCGAATCAGAACGCAGATTTGGGTGCCTCATTTCGGTGCCATGCCTGAGCGATCAATTGAAATAACTTCTCCGTTCTCAGTTCTTCTCGGTTCTCCGAAACGGATGTAAGAAGCATCATCACCGGCACCGCACGTGCAAAATAATTTCCCAACTGAGAAAATGCACGTGAACTCAAGTCGGAAAGCTCTAATAATACAAATCCAACAAATCTTTGTAGTAACAGAGTATCCACGGGTTGGGTACTAAAAGCCAAAAAAACTTCCATTTTGATTTCATGGTGACTTTAAGACTTTTTTTGTATAATTTAAGACGTTTTATGGCCTTAAATTTGATACAACTAAATTTAAGACTTTTTAAGGATCCGCGGGAACCCTGATTTTGTGCTCACAATTTCTACATAAAATATTTTCCAGAATTTTTTTTTTTTTTTTCTGAGCTTTTACGATTTTACTACTTTACATGACTTTTTCAGGTCTAGAAATTACAATCAATTTTAAAATGTTTTCTTATATTTTTAAACTTTGTTTTGTGTTATTTCAAGGCCCCGTTGAAGTTTGCTGTTTTGTTTTTGTTTTTTTTTGTTTTTTTATTATAAATTATTATTTAATATGACTGTTTCAACATGAATGCATTATAGTACAACAAGACTAAAATGACGCAAACTTATAATTGGAATCCTTGAAACGTCAACATATATTTTGAGACCAAAGACTTATGATTTTCAGCTTCATTGAAGGGGACTAATTCAATTGTTTTTGAATGAATAGGCTAAGTGAAAAAACACTATTTAGGGGCAAAAAGCTTCCTGTAAAAAGAGCCACTTTGGAAGCATGAAAATTACATTTTCTTGTACCCCACACTGCTACAACGAAAGCACTATTTGTGGTCAGATCAGAAACATTATGTTGTGGCAGCACAACGTATTGGCTACAGTCATTGAGAGGTTCCCATGCGGCATGAGTGTAAGATGAGTGAAGTGCTCCCAGCACCTGTCAACAGACACATCACTCAAAGTCGCAATCCAGCCACTCTGCCTTTTTCATTTTAATGACATTCAGACACTTTTCTCCTCTCTCATGTAATGCAGAAGTCCTTGCGTCTGTTATTCTCCCCTAACGACTGATGATATGCGAGATTATCTTCTTCAGCGAGCGGCTGATGACACTACATGAGTCCTTGATGAGGAATGGCATTTCTTCAACACCCAGTCCCGGTTTATCTTCCGAGCAGTTCTGCAATCAGCGAGCACAGTGGCCATCCAGCACCATCGACGGTGATTACTGAGCAGGCGAGATGCACCCCGTGTCGACCTTGCGGGCTGCTAATGACGGGGGAGAATCTAATTGTGAATCAGACGGAGGCCAAGGCACTCTGGACAGCTGCAGGCCCATCAAACGAGATCTGAATTCATGGAATTCAGATTTCTTCAACCATCCTATGCTATGTAAATGAACAAACGATCACCCTATGAATGTGGTCACCATGATCAGCTATCAGATCGAATTGATTTCTGTTGACTATAATGTATAAAGAGAGGGTTATATTATAGGGTTATAAAGAGAGGGTTTTTGAATGTTATAAGTGGCCTAATACATATTTAAAAAACTATACATAACTAAAACTACATATCTTTATTTTAATACACATCAATCAAGTAAATCAATATATTATCACTATATAATAATGTATATTGTAATTAATATTATAATTAAATAATAAAAATGTATTATTATTATTATTATGAGGTTTTATCATATTTAGGACATTTTCAGCCAGTGGTCCCCTAAATCCACCTTATTTTAACGTAAGAGCAGGTGTTGACATTTGTAATTTGAATATGGTATGGTAGGATTCCGGTGTCAATGGCTTATTTTACCTGTACAAAAGATTATATTTTGCTGCTTTTTATTGCAAACTAGTATCTTTTATCATATCATAATCACACTTATTTTATTATCATAATCACTCTGGTTTGTAGCACCAACAGGTTTACTGTTTCCTGAACTTTGTTATTCTTCTAGTTATGTACATATATTCAAAAAATAGCTTACTTCCATTGCAAAATAAGGCAGATAACTCCTGTAGAAGCCTAAATCCAAACACATCTCCACCACCAGCAGAGGGAGATGTTGCTGCTGTGATCTGATGAGAATCCACTGCAGAGATTCTTTCTGAATCTTAACAAGAACACAGTCTTTGAGCTGAAAACCCTCACACATGCCACACATTCTTCTCATGGTAAATTCAAACCATTTAATTCATCTTCAAAATGAAGAACTATGCAGAGCATCTCAGGGCCATATTTAATACCCAAATTGTTGCTTTTTTCTCAGTGGCTCACTAGATAAATAGAAAGCAAATGCAGATAGCAAAAACATGATGTAGATGCAGAAAACACAAAAGACAACAAGAACAGCAAAAAACTTGTAACTTTAATGCAGTGAGTAGAAGCAGACTCTATTAGTTAATTTGATTCCCGCAAGCTCCTCACTCATGAGATGCTCATAGCTGCTCATAGCTGCTCATAGCTGCTCATATGTCCATCACAGTTCAACACGTAATTCCCAAAAGCACATTCAGGGTTTAGAATGAATCCAAACTGCCTGTGAGGCCCTGAGCAAGACAACAGCCATGTATGACCTTACCAGTGTCTGCTGTGGGTCAGCAGCTGGGGTTCGGTTGGTATGGAGACACAACTGACTATCAAGAATCTGAATTAACTGAGCGGAAAAAGAGCAGAGCACGACTCGGCCACAGGGATGGTTTAGGATTAGAAAGTGTTAACATATACGTAAGCATGGACGCAAATGCAAATAGCAAACACACACACACACACACACACACACACACACACACACACACTCTCTTTCACACACACTCTCTCTCTCACACACACACTCTCTCTCTCACACTCACTCACTCACACCTGAGCAAGACAACAGCCATGTATGACCTTACCAGTGTCTGCTGTGGGTCAGCAGCTGGGGTTCGGTTGGTATGGAGACACAACTGACTATCAAGAATCTGAATTAACTGAGCGGAAAAAGAGCAGAGCACGACTCGGCCACAGGGATGGTTTAGGATTAGAAAGTGTTAACATATACGTAAGCATGGACGCAAATGCAAATAGCAAACACACACACACACACACACACACACACACACACACACACAAACTCTTTCAGACTATAAACACAAACACAAAATCACAGGCAAACACATAAGAGTTTTTCAAGTCTACAGCTTTTAACTGGAAAAATGTTAACAAAAAAAAAAAAGAAAGAAAAAAAAAGTCCCCCTTACGGAACTTTAGGGTGCTTGCTGATCCAAGGATAAGTACATTTGAAAAGAAACATGCCCAAACAACAAGGAAATGTTGTTTGATGCCATTTAACATTAAAGTAATTAGCAGTTTTGAAATGGTTCCAATTATTTTTGTTTATTTAGTCAGACAAAAAAATATTTTTCTATTTATTCATGTCGTAAGACACCAAGTGCTCAGGAAATGAGGATAGGCGAGAGAGAAACCGAAAGATTTAGTGAAAGGAGACAAAGAAGTGGAGAGAAGGGATGGGGTGAGGGGTGTCCATTTGTCTTCAGACGAGGAGGGAGGTGCCAGATTTGGGAGGTTTGGATACCCTATTGATGCCCCCAAAAAGCATCCCCCATCCAGCCCCCCCCCCCTTTCTTTATCCCTCGATTCTATCCTTAATTTCTCCCCCCTGCTTTCTTATCCTTCCACAAGCCTCTCTAACCCACAGTCCCGAAGGAACACTCAGCTCGGTAAGTAAAACAGCACTGAGAGAAACGAGAATATGTAATTTTTCAGCTGTTTTTTAAATGCAGGTTCTTGAGTGGCATAAAAGGAGGGGAAACACATCATATCTGTGCTAGTTTTGTTTATGAGGATGACGATGGTGGGATGTGATTTGGTGCATCATCAGGCCATTGTTAAACAAAAAAATTATAATTTTTTAAAACATTTGAAGACTCATGTCAGTGTTATTGTATTAGTATCATACTCTTATAATTATAAAAGTATGATACTATTATCATTTTTACTAATATTTTGAATAAGTTATTATTTTTTAATAAGTTTTTTTTATTTGATCTATTTATTTAAATATGCCTGTATTGTTTTTGCTCATTTTTATTTCATTTTTATTTTTATTAGTTATTTTAGTACAGTGTAACTAAATGAAAATGAGAAATGTTATCTCAAAGTAAAAAAAAAGTTTAGTTTTTTTATTTGTTTTATTTCAAGTAACAAATGTATTTATGGATTTAGTTTTAGTTAACTATAATAACCCTGCATCATTTTTTTCTCTGTGTTTTGCAGGTGCTGTGATTTTGTTTCCATTCTGAGGGTGCTGTGTGTACCCTAAACCAGAGATTTCTCCCATTCTTTAACTTGCATTCACGCAGCCATGCGAGGGCGGAGTCTACTCTTCATCTTTTCCCTCCTCTTCCTCGTCCTGTCATTCTCTGAGGCAAAAAAAAAGTCCAAGCAGCCATCAGATGCAGTGACTGGATCAGAGAGTATGGCAGTAAATCCCTCGCTGGGGTCAGGTCAACTAAGCACTAAGGATGGGCACCGCTGCACCTGGGAGACGCTAGAGAGAGGAGCTAACATCCTGCTCCAGGTGAGCTGCACCGCCCCAAGTCAGGAGGGGCTCGGACCTCACTACACATGCCAGTTTGCTGGAAAACCTCAGGAATGCTCCGTCTACAGCACTCAGTCCTCCCAGTACTGGAAACAAGTGGTGAGCAAACTGAAGAAACGAAAGAACGCTTGCGAGGGGGTGAAAGTCCTGAAAACACGCCTATGTAAAAAAGCGCCCAGCGCATCTCACATGAAACTCACGGAGAGAAGCGGAGAAGAGACCACCACGCACACGAGCAAGGGAATGCTAGAAGAGAGCAAACAGAAAACGGAGGCACCTGCAAGGAAAGAAAAAGAAGTACAGAAAGAGAAGGAAGAGGAGGTGAAGAAAGAAGAGGATGAGGGCTTCGGAGAAGTAATGAATGATGGATTCTCAGACATGGAGCCCGCTGTGAGCTACTGCGGAGAGGGATGGCATTCTGTCTGCAACTTCTTTGTCAAGTTTTTTGATGGTTAAAAAATAGAAACATCTGCTATCAATGCTGTCTCGGACCCATGCAGGGGAGGATAAGAATGTTGTTGCATGTGAAAAAGACAGAAAGACAACGATGTTGGGTACGACTGAAATACGACTTAGCAGAAGTTCATCATCTAGTTCGACATCATGGATAAAAAATTATGTTGAGAAGAGGAAGACAAATAGACAGAGAAAGAAGTTTATGTATAATATTTAACAATCACACTAATCAAATAAACTATGATCTTACAATTAATTACTTGTGTATATTGTAACTAAACCTGATTTAACTTTTTATAGATATGAATAATTGTATTTTATATTCGACACATGACCTTTGACTTTTTACTCATTATGAAAATTGTTGTATATGATTATTGCAAATAATATTCAGATCAATAAAAAAAAACGAATTTAATGAATTAAACATGTATACATTTTTAAAAGCAAAATTGTATAAATATATGACAGAAAATAATTCCATCATTCATCACTTATAGATCGCAGTGCTTAACACAGCTGATTGACAAGATTGAAAGTCCTTCAGCTCTCACACAAGATGAATAAAAGAACCTTGCACTTTCATGAACTATTTATATTGTGTATTCATGTGTATAAATGTGTGTATATAGGTGTTTATCAGTGAGTATGTTGTATTCAGACGGCAGTGGCTTTATTCGTTGTGCACTCAGCACCAGTAGTCAGCCTTATCAGTGGTCTAAAATGACGGTCACAGAAAATAGAGGATCTCATGCGACAGTTCAAATCGATGAAATGTGCCATTTAAGTGGCTTTCACCTTCCCCCTGGTGAGCCAATTGGAGAAGAAGAGGAAAATATTGTGGGGTGAATATGGCTCTTTTGTTCAGGCTTTTCTGTAGTCTCACAACTGCCTACAGCGACACATTTAATAAGCAAGCTGTGCAGCTAAATGGTTGGACAAAGAAGCTAGATTTAGAGTCATCTATTGAAGGCTTAGAACATTCTGAGTCAGCCAAGCGAGCAGAGATAGATTACAATATTTTGCTCATAGTCACAAATGGATTTCGTCAATAGACTCAGTGGCAGGGTTAATACAGCAGATTCATCTTTTCAACTAAATGTTGGAGGAACGATATTACATAGATGTCTAAAGCCCTCTGGAGTGTAGCTGTTTTAAGGATAAATGGACTCCTACTGGCTTTGCTTTGTTAAATTCAACTCACCTGAAAAGTGACTTTCATGTGTGCCAAATTGGCATCTGGCATAAAGAACGTCTGTAATACATGATCTAATCACCCAGAAGTACACAATTTGAAATTTGCCATCTTTGCTCATGGCACCAATTTGTCTCAACTTTTTGAGACAATTGCCAAATATTATGTGACTTTTCATGCTGTCCTGACAACACTGAATAATGCTTAATATATATAATAGGACCCTATAAAATCCATTTCATTTTTTCCCAAATTCCATTTTTTTTTTTTCAAACTTCCATTTTTTCCCTTTTCATTTCTCCAGACTCTGTTTTAATGGTTAAATTAAATTTTATTAATCAAAAAAACATGTAAACTTAATCAAAACCACAAAAAGTCCACAACGTAACAGCAATTTATTAAAAAATTTACAAAAATTACTTTTTTAATGCCCAATGAAATACATTAAATTTCAATGAAATAAATGTAAATAAAAAACGAAACAAATTTAGTTTTAGGTTTTTTTTGACCAAATTCTGTGTTTTCCATTAATTTTCTGGATACATTTTTAATGGTTTCATTACATTTTAATAATCAAATAATCAATTCTGGTAAATATTTTTTCTGGTAAATATTCCTTAAAAATAATGTTTTAATAATAATATACCTCCGTCACAGTTTCTTCAAGTTAAACCAAACTTTTATTTTGATGGGTTCCTGTGAAGACCTTTAAGTTCCTGTTTGTATATGCTATGATGAAAGTTTAAGTTTTTCTCACAAGAAACCGTAAAATGCTCATGAAGTGACTCTTGTTTTAACAATGCACCTAAAAATACTGAATCGAGTCATTAAGTAAAATTGAAAAGAATTTGATCAAATTTCATTGTGAATCGGATCAAATGTTTCTGAATTTCTAAAAATCATTCTTGAATCAATTCACTGTCTTCCCAAAGATTGTGCTCTGAGTCTGAACTAGCAGCAATGAAGTGCATTTACTGTCAAGGCCAACACGACATGTTTAGAGAAAGACTTTTCAGCTATTCTCTTTCCTCACTAAACAAACTGCTGTCTCACCAAGAGAAAAAAAACTAATATTTATTTAAAAGAACTAATCACCCTTTTTTCTCATCCATGGAAAAGCACTAAACATTTGGCGGGGTGCTGCAGATGTATGTGTGTGTTTGCCTCTGCAGGGGGTTTGGACAAATTTGTTTGAGATTATTGGTAAACAACTATGGGTTGATCTCATGTATGAATGGTAAATGACTTTAAATTCCACAATATTAATCAGCTCTGACTGAGTCTTCAGTTGTGAACAAGCATTATATATGTGAGAGGGATGCCTGAGTCAAGACCTTCAGTCTCCTATAATCCTCTTTTTAGGTTTATATTTTTTTTGTTTTGACTTTGGATTAAACCATGTTTGTTTTGTTAATTTGCTGCATGCAGAGAATACATGACACTTTGGGTTAAAAGTGACCATCAAACTCTCTACAGGGAAAAGAGAGGAGAGGAAAGCAGTGTCCGAGTATACCTAACTAACTAAAAAAGTAGCGGAGCTACTAACCTTTTCCACACTGCTAGAGACGGAATTCGTTAGATAGAATTAATCCCTGATCGAATGAGTCCCTGGCGGTGTGAAGGCGCCTAACTTACTGTAACTAGATTAGTAGCATGACATTTTCATAGTAGTAAAGATTTTATAGGAACAAACTACGTTTTCCGACCAATACAGTTGTGTAGAACAAGCAAACTCCGTTTTAAAGGGGTCATATGATGCGATTTCAAGTTTTCCTTTCTCTTTGGAGTGTTACAAGTGACACAACAGAACAGCAATGCATTTTATGGACGACCGTTTCGTGAACCTAGGAGAGGAGGTAATTCTGACTTTGCTATGACAATCTGGCGCTTCTGAATCAGCTACTGTTTTGTTATTAGTTTAAGTATTTGCTATTGACTGTTCAAATGCTGAGTTTTGCGCATCCTGTTGAGCGAGAGAAAGAAAGAGAGAGAGAGCGAGAGAAAGAGTTGAGGAGAGAGAGAAAGAGAGAGAGAGCGAGAGAGAGCGTGAGAGAGAGCGAGAGAGAGCGCGAGAGAGAGAGAGCAAGAGAGAGCGCGAGAGAGAGAAATAATGATCTTTAAAAAAGCATCATATGACCCCTTTAATATCGGAGCAAAAGAAACAAACACGCTTATCTGAACTCCTCTCTCGAATATATAATGCCTAGCGTCGAAAGTTCATTCTCGGTTCATCCTTCTTTTTGATTTATTTTTCTTCTTTTTAATTCGATTCATCCTATATTTACCGTTCTCATATAGGTAGCCATGTAAAACCGAATATTTTTAGTGACTCAATTCGTCCTAAATGGTCCCCCTCTCTCATTTGTAGCGTTGAAAAGTCCAATTCATTTGAGTGATTCGATACTTCCTTAATCATGTCCTCTCATGTAGCGTTGGAGGTCAGATTAATATTAGTGAATCGGTTCGTTCACAAGGTTACTGTAAATCAGTGGTCGCCAACCCGTCGATCGCGATCGACTGGTAGATCTTTATAACTGTCCCAGTAGATCCCGAAAAAAACAGTAAAATAAGTACAAAAATGCATTACATTTATGGGGTTATATTAATGCATCACTGAAGGGAACTGTCTTGAGAAAAGTTTCGACGGCAATGGCATTTTCTTCTCCGTATAAAGCGCGGCTCTGCTTTGTTTACAGCGGTAACCAAGGAAACGCTATTGCGGTCGGTTCATAAGCAGTGTTGCCAAGTCCGCGGTTTTCCCGCAGAATCGGGCTACTTAAAGGGATCATATGATGCTTTTTTAAAGATAATTATTTTGTGTATTTGGTGTAACAGAATATGTTGACATGCTTTTAATGTTCTCTCTCTCTCTCTCTTTCTCTCTCTCTCGCTCTCTTTCTCTCTCTCTCTTGCGCTCTCTCTCTCTTTCTCTCTCTCGCTCTCTTTCTCTCTCTCTCGCTCTCTTTCTCTCTCTCTCTCGCTCTCTCGCTCTCTCTCTCTCTCTCTCGCTCTCTCTCTCTTTCTCTCTCTCTCGCTCTCTGTAGCAAATAAATAAATAACGCCTAAAGTCAGACCATTCTGTTTTTGTTTTAAATCCTGAAATTTATCTAAATCAAATAAAAAACAACTGCCCGTGCAGATCATGATTAAAATGCAGTGGTTGCCTCTAATTTCAAATGGCTAGATATTTTTGTTTAAAGCCAGTTTGTTTGTTATAAAGCAAATAGCCAATAAATATATTTGCTTAAAAATCAGTATCAGTATCAGAATCCAGTTTGCTAGTTAAAAAAAAAAAAAAAAAAAAAAAGACAAGAAAATCTGAATTCTGAATCAGGTATGATCGGTGCATCACTAATTAAAATACTAAGTAAAAGGCCTCAAATTTGAAGTACAATCTGGGATGTCTTT
>NW_015554160.1:771457-782259 GCF_001515605.1 Sinocyclocheilus anshuiensis
AGGTAGATCTTGTCTTTCATAAAGGCCGAGGTCAGGGATCTTGGGCCTAAAAAGGTTGGTGACCACTGCTGTAAATGAACAGGTTAAAAAAGATTAACTGATTCGAATTTATGTATGCTACAGTTTATATATAAAAATTTATTTTTGTTGTATTTTCTGTGAGTTTAACTGTTCAGTGAGATGGACAGAGACATATTCAGTTCAAGTGTTTTGTCATTCAACAAGGACAGTTAAAAAAAGGATTGAAAATTGTTGATTTACTTACTGAGAGTAAATGTCCCTGAGAGCAAAAACGTCAACAGAATGAAACACAATAAAACAAGGCTGACAGTTTTATGCCCATCATCTCATAAACCTGACCTTACTTCCAAATGAGAAAATGCATTTTATATATATATATATATAATATAGTGCCCTTTTGTTCTTTGAGTTACCTAATATTTTGCATAAATTATGCTCTCAGTACTTTATTCAGTACACTCAAATTTATGTGAAAGTGATCTGAAATGCTTAGTAAAATTACAATGTTTTAGAATCTTACCAAAATCTCAATGAGCCGCACGTCTCAGCCCAGTCTATCGAGCAAATACACACTCAAACACACACACTCTCTCTTTCTTACACAGACACATTACTTACTAAACAGACTGGCTCTTAGTCTGTGCACATAAATCAAGTGTTTAAAACAGGCATTCAGCCAGATGCCCCATTTACGGCCCCCTTTCCCATCCCGATCCACAGGGAAACAACATCATCCTCCCCAAAACCCAATTGGGACCCCTGAGAATCACACAAAATGGCTCAAGACGCTTCCCACATCGGAACAGCTTTGTACAAAGTGGAGAAGTGACCCATTCGGACACCCTTGCAATGTTCTATTCTCCAACCTGGCCTTATGCCACATTCACCCTCTTGAGCCTTACACCGATCCAATGGAAAACCGCAAAGAGTGATACAAGACACACAAAATTAGTTCTGACATAGTAGAGGTTAGAAACTGTGCCATGTGGAAACACAGAGCTCATGGGTTATTTGCCCAATAAGAAAGTAATAAGACACCAGTGACTGTTTGTGAAGCATTCATTTGTTCATGGTATCAGAATTTCTGCTGCCTCATGGAGTTCAGCTTTAAAAAAGCAGGGGAAAAAACTTTACAAAGATTAAAACGCACAAGTTTTTTTGCACACTCTGCATCTTGTGTCAGTCGGCATCTTGGCACACGTCACCAAATTGCTTCATTAGTGGAAGCAGCAAGGTTATTTTTAAAGATGATTTATGTAAACAGATTAAGCAGCCAACCCCAGGTCTTACAGTAATATATTGAAAATCTACACACTAACAACTGCAAAACACATATTTGTACAGAAGGGCTGGTCACTGAGTTTGATTCAATGCCCGTGAGCTCTGATCAGAACAACAGCGTCTCATGCTGGATAAGAGATATTAGTGCAGATCTTCAAGACAGACCTGCATCCCCAGTGGACCTGTTGGCTGGCTATTACAAGTTAACAAAATTTTAAAGGGGTCATTGATTATGATTTCACCTTTTTAACTTTAGTTAGTGTTTAATGTTGTTGTTTGAGCATAAACAACATCTGAAACGTTACAATGCTCAAAGTTCAATACAAAGGGAGATATTGTCTTTTACAGAATTCCCTTTTTAAAGGGAAAAATTAAAGAAAAACTCATCACTTAATGTATTGAAAAACAAAACATATTTATCTAGAATGTAATTATTTAATTAATAATTCAATTATGAAATTAAATACATCAATTGTGAAATAACTATAAAATACAAAAAATGAAATAGTTATGAATGATTATAAAATCATAGTAAGTATTTAATTATTCATTGTGGATACATTTCTGTGGGTTTAGGTCAGCTCTGGGCTATTATTTGTTCTGTAAAAAAATCTTTCACTGTGGCCTCCAAACAAAAGAATTAGACATTTATACCAGTAAAACATCATAACTCCTGAACTTGCATTCATTGGTCGGTAGAAGTGTACCACAGCTATTCATAACACGTGATTTGCATTTGTCTCTTTTTAAGTTTGTGAAGTTGCAACAGGTCAAATAACCTCCCTATGCCAGGCTTCTTTTTAGACGGTTGGTGTGTTGCATCGACCCAAACCTAGGTAGTCAGGAGAGCATCTGGCTTACTGATTGGCTGAATTGTGTCATGTGTTTGTAAATCTGGCTGACACAAGATAGTCCCGTGAAATAGTCTGTCTGTACTTGAGGGTGTTGAAATATACATATGTGACTTACCACACTGTTTGATATTACACCACTGCTCTCCTTCTGTAAAGATCTATCTATCTGTCTATCTATCTATCTATCTATCTATCTATCTATCTATCTATCTATCTGTCTGTCTGTCTGTCTGTCTAAAAGTGTCTCTACAATAAGATTTTACTAACAGGACTCATGTATTTTATTGGGTGTCGATCAGATTTAAGACTAAATTTAAAATGAATATTTTCTTATAGTGTGCACTAGATGTCTCTCTCCACCATTGTATATTCCAATTGGTAACATTTGCACAGAATTAGACATTGAAGTTTTGTGATACAGTCAAGCACTCATTTTATTTCATTCTCGTGTGCCATAGTCGGATTTGGCAGTATGACTCAGGGCTTATTATGTCATTGTAAGGATATAGTCTCGTATCTTCATGCCACAGAAGCAAAAATGTTTTGGGATAAGGTCAGTCTAAATCCTTGCAGATGTTATTCTACCACAAATGCCACGAAAATGTCTATGTGTAAGTTAAAGTATATTAAATGCATTTTGTAGTCAAGTGGTGTTAATGAAGGATATCGACAGGCCAGCACACTAATACCTTCATGCATTAAGCTAATAACTTAATTCAGTATATTTTAAACTATACATTTCATACCAATGTTACATATAGCTAAAGGAAAAAAACATGACACGGGAGTAAAAAATACATTTCAAATACGTTTTTTGCGTTCTTTCGCAAAACCTTTGGGCTCACTAGAGAGACTTGCGTTAGCCAGCAAAACTGGGGGTCAAATGAGTTTGTGATCAAATGAAACGCTTTGCTAGCAAATTTTTTTCGGTGAAACGCAAACGTTTTGCGAGCGAACGCAGTTTCTCTGGGGAACGCGAAGCTTTAGCGAGAGAACGCAAAAGCGTAGGAATGTAATTTCCCCTCCTATATCTCATATTTTCTCATAACATCCCCGTTCCCTGACTGGAGTCAAACCCATGGTCTTGGTGTTGCCACCTTTAGAGAGAGAGAAGGAGAGGTCTTTTGCATGTTCGGACCCTTTCCTAGTTTTCGTGCCCCACTGGGCTGATAACCTCTAATCACCAAAACATACAGTCGAAACAGCTTCAACATCTGCACATCAATAAGAAAGGTGCTAAGGTATTGATCACTGAGGTGGACATCTGTCCATGCACATCAATCAATCAGAGTGTGTCGTCACTAAATCGTTAATCAAATAATGATGGTGATAAAATCACGAAACTATGAGAGAAATAGGGAAGATCTGATTGAGAGAGAGAAGATGTCAGTTTTAATTAGTATAACTTGCATTAAGGACTTTGACATGGATTGGATGGCCTGAAGTTGGAGTGCTTGTAAAACCAGATTATTCTATCATGCACCGCAGTCATGTATGGGATGGGGCCAAAGAGCCATTTGGACATTTGGACCATGGTATATACACCAGACACTGTTGGATCGTAATGGTAGTGTTATATACATTTTTATAAATTGTTAGTGTCAGTGCTAAGTTTAGATTCATGGTTTATTACAACCATCAGGAAATAAAGATTAACTTTACCCATGACCTACATTCACAGGGCAAACAACCACGCTCAATAGATGAAAGATTACCCAGCTGCGTTACCTCCATCTGAATGAAGAAAACCTAACATGTACAAGTCTTAAAATAAAAAATTATATAAACTACCACCATTACTACACCCAAGAGGATGTCAGTTTAACAAATCCACGATAATTGAGTAGATAATCACACGCGAGTGCGATATAATTTGCACCGACAGGGGTCCACGGTACTAAATCTATTCAAGTGATGATTGGTCGACACAAAAATGTGCTGCTCGGTTATTGGTTGGGGTGTGGAATATGCAAATAAGCGGTACTAGGATTTATTAGTAAAGGACTCGCAGTGTGTGTTCAGCGTGGAGTGGGTGTGTCGGCAGAGGACAGGCTAATCTGGGGGTGAACCCTTGAAATCACGAATTTTTACTTTAAATTCAGCGCTCTGGAATTGCGTATAAATCCTGTTTCTCCTGCAATGTGCTTTGCTCAAGAGACCACTTTAAACTGAAGCACTTTCTCCATGAGTTCCACAAGGTAAGAACGTTATTTAACCCAGTAAATTTTAAAAATGCAAAGTGTTTTCTGGTGCTTCTAGTACAGTTAGCGACATGTCGACTATCGTAAATATTTGTTTAAAACAAAAACCCTTTTGTGATGTATTTTAGTGTATATGTTTAATGTATTTTTAATGTAATTTTTTATTTATTTTTTTATAACAAAAAGTGTTCGAATGCCGAGGGTTGTTATGGTTACCTGCTTGGGCAACGCGAAGTTCGCGAATCACTTTTTTCCATATCTTTTGTGGTTACTGAAATGTTTGAAACCCTAAGTGAAGCACATACATTTATTTACATGTGAAATCAAAATGTATATACATACATTTGCATGTAAAATACTTTTAAGAGCCCTACAGCCTACAACAAGGAAGTTTTGACTTCCTGTGGGGGGCTCAAGGGCCACTGTCACAATCATTTGTCATTTCCAGTCATGTCTAATTTGTGTTGTGTTGCTTCATAAAGGCAAATTGTTTCCTCCTAGAATATCATTTTGTAGCAGAATATCTTTTAAAACTTTTTTTGAAACTTCCTTTGACTTTTTGAAACATTTTAAAGACATTGTACTCACACATCTGGGTTGTCTTTTGTCTGTATGTGTTTAGAGTTCTTCATCTCCTCAGTCCTCCAATGCCGGGTCCAGTTATGCCCGTGGATGTGGCTGTGCAGCTGTACATCACCCATTCTCCCCCACTGCGCAGCTTCCTGAGCTCTTATGAAGACTACAGGACACGCAACCTGGTCAACACCTGCTACAAACCCCTCCGGCCCTGCTTGAGCTCTAGAGCGCACCTGGAGCCCCCTCGTCTGGACTGGCAGACCCCAAAATCCAAGGCCAAAAAGAAGGTTGTGTTTGCCGACTCAAAGGGTATGTCATTAACCGTGGTGCATGTCTTCTCAACTTTCGAAAACAAAGAACCTGTTACATCCGAACTGCAATTTGACCTGGAAAACTTAGAGGACGTCACAGGAACTCTCCATATAAATTCAGTCCAGAGCAGAATTCTAGATTTTCCACAGCCAGCAGCAGACTACCTAGATTTTCGTAGTCGGCTGCTGAAGAACTTGGTTTGTTTGGAGAACTGTACCCTACAGGAGCGAGCCCTCACTGGCACTATCAAAGTGCGTAACCTGGCCTACGAGAAGTTGGTTCATGTGCGAATCACTTTCGACACCTGGAAGAGCTTCCAGGATGTGGAATGCACGTTTATGAATAATGTCTATGGTTGTCAGGATACAGACACATTCTCGTTTGCCATTGAACTGCCTGGGTATGTGCCCCCTCAGAATAAGGTCGAATTTTGCATTAGCTACAGAACTGGAGAGCAGACCTACTGGGACAACAACGATGGCAGAAACTATGGACTGGTTTCAACATCTTGGCAACAAAACAATACATGGAATTCCACAAACCAGGGAAAGAAACTGAATGAATCCAGAAAGTTAGGCAGGAAAACACAAGACAAGGAAGTTTATAAATGTAAAAGTCCGCTCCAATCCAATGGCATTTTCCCAAACTGGCAGAGTTGGGGGCACATTGCAACCAGTGGCCCCTACTGGTGACTTGAGCTCACGTAATTAACTATCCAAATGTGTTGAAAGCTTTTAGCACCAATATATCTCTCGGTATGACAACAGAAGAAGATTAACATTCTCTTAAGAGCTCTTAATATGATTTACCTGCTGATTACTTTACAAGCAGACCTAGATCAGCTGTCTGTTAGCAGATTAAAGAGGGGACAGAGACTGGTTGAAATGGTCACATAGAGTGAACCTTGTTTCTTTTAGATGGAACATGTTGCTTCCGTGCAATACAGCATGTTTTATTCTTTTGAGTAAAATGTGCGATGACCCCTTTCATGAAGCGCTAGACCGCTAGGAGGTCTCGAGTAAACACTATATAACATCTTTGTCGGTTCATTGTATAAAATGTGCCTTTGTCATAAGTGTGCTAAGATCATTTTTTGTTATGCTGCTGCCATTGTGTGCCACATCTGCAGACTGTGCACTATAAAAAATGATACCAAGTGAAAATCAAGTCTGATCATTTGAAGAGGATATATCTGTGTCACTAGCCAATTTTCAGCAGATTTCCAGTTGAAGATTCTATTATGGAAGAGATGAACAGTTGGTATGCAACCAACCAGTGAGATTGTCCTTCATATTGAAGGGGTAACCTTTACTGGCTACAAACTTTCAGAAGGAAAAAACAAAGAAATATTAATATTTATCATATTTAATATGTACTCCATGAATAAACCAGCCTTGAAATAAATTTAGTTTTATTTTATCAAGTTTTAATCTGCAAGATGCACGCATGTTTAGGTGTCTCTTTTTTTATTAATTTTTGTGTTGGATGTGTTAGAAATGTAATGCAACTGAACGCAATAAGCTAAACAAATGGCCTGATAATGGTTTTTGTGCATTAGGATCTGCTCAGCAAATGTCATTGTAAAGCAAGTAGTGTCTTTTGTTGGGTAATTTTTATATTTTAAGTGCAATTCAGTGAAAATTAGTGGAATTGGTTGTGATGTCATGTTCAAATCAGATGTGAAAAAATGGCTGCATTTTATGAAAGAAATAATTGATGTCTTGGTAAATGAGTGTGTATTTGGTGTGATTTTTCTAAAATAAAAATTTCACATTTTCAGATTCTGTTTCTCAATAACTGTAGTCAGAATGTGTGAGAATATGTCTGATCTGTCCAGTGTAGACTTCATACTTGCTTGCCAAAGTGATAACAATATGGTTTTGGTGGCAATTAAGCAGGTCTCATAAAAAGCATTTATAGGACAAAACACAAGTGACATTGAGAACTGAGTTCCTTTACTATTGTAGAGTTTATAAGCAAACTGAGTGCTACGTTGACTAAAGTATTAAAGTTAAACCCTCAAGCACCTTAAAAAATGAGAATAATAAAGCAGATTTCTGAGGAGACGAGAATGGTCAAGTTGATGCGGTAGCTTGACACCTGGGCTTTATGAATATATCCATATAAATCAAGGCTTATGAATTGCTTTTATCTGCATAAAGCTCTCTTTAAAATCATAGTAAGTAGTTTCATTTGAAGCAGCCAGAGGTTCAATGTTAGCTCATGGTCTTCTCCACTCAATGAGGAATGCAGAGAATGTAGAGAGCTCCATTTTCCACTTTCCTGAATTTTTTAAAAGCACTCACACACATATATGAAACCACTCTGTTAGGCAGAGAAAAGGGAAGCAGATTTAGACACCAGATCTCTGATAACCCTGGATATGAACACACTGCCTGATCATGTACTGAACACAGTTCAAAAATACCTACCCTCATGCCAAGCCTATTTTGGCTGATCACCATTTATTAAACCAGTGAACAGAGGAACATCATGTAGAGGTTTTTTCAGGTTACTCCAATATCAGTTGCAGTGTACACACTGTGAAAACCCAAATAGCCAGTTATGAATATAAAAAAAAACTAAAAGTAGCACTGTATGATATAAGAAGGATACAAGGAACATAGCATGCTTCTGTAGGGAAATTGAATTGGGCTAAAGAAAAAATCCACATCTTTTCAAGACTTTCAAAAAGATGAAAAAAAAAATAGAGAAATTGATAAGAAAAACAAACAATGTCAAATTTACAGTCATTCCCAAAGTTGCTGTATTAGGAACAACCTTACAACAACGTTAACCTGTTTTTTTTTATTTGATGCAAAGGAAATATAATATCAAGTGTAGTGCTATAAATGAAGTTTTTTAAAAATGAAAATATACAAAAAGTTACTGGATTCACGAAGCTGATGACCGTTGAAACGCACCATCACAGACTGTAAAAGGGTCCATTATAATTTTGCTACAGTAATTATTTTGGAGTCCATGAACTATGCTGCTTATTTTAAAGGAAAGTCTTGAAGTGAGTCTCTTTACATCTTTAAAGAGCATAACAAGGTGCATCATGAAAGATGGTAAAAAGTCACAGAGGAATTTAAATGTGTGGTATAAGCTATGTACATCCCTTTGCACAAACACATCCATTCAAATTGCATATCAAGTGGCCAGCAAGTATCTCACCTTATTCTTGTGTGCCCATTCAAAGTTGTCATTTTTATGTGTTTGTCTCTGTCATTTGGACACCATGACCTTAGAAATAGGCTTTACTGGCTCAGACTGAGGATTTTTCAACTATGTGAAATACTGTTGGGAAAATGATTCAGCACTTTCCTACAACAGGCTTGCAGTTGCTTACAAAGATAATGGTTTCTTGTAGCAAAAATGTTTGTCATAGCAAAAAACGTTCATGATGTATGAATCTGTATATGTGTAAAAAAAAGTAGTATGTGGATCAGTTTTGTAAAAACTAATTTAGCGTTTCATATTCTTAAATGTAATTGTCAGCTATACAGGAATCATGCAGAGTCTCACCACTACCTCACCCTGTCTCTGCAATCTTTTTGTCTCCAAACCTTCAGGCGAAGCAGGACATTCGCATCCATTTTTCAAGATTCTAAAACTGAAATTATGCAAACATTAGAGGGCTGAGAGAGAGAGAGTTGGTCTGGGGCAGGAGCCATAAACAGGTCTCAGAGATGGCAGTAGAACAGTGCAGCATTCACAATCAGTCAAGAACAAGGGCTCTCTTACTGAGTGAGAAGGGAACTGGAGCGGAGTATGGAGTGGATTTGTCCATACAGCTGTGATTTCCTGCTCTGCAAAGCACTCTGTAACCACAAAGGGCACAGAAAATGTGTTTTTCCCCAGGTGTTGGCTTTACCAACTCAAAGATTATATTTGCTTTTTTATTTCCTGTGCACAAATTGCAAACATGTGGGTGAGGATGCATGCACTCCGTTTTGCTTGATTCAGTTTCTGTCTGTGTAACATACACATCCTTGTAAGTTGTTTTTTATTGTTTCCTTGCTATCCTGCTATTCTGACATAGCAGTTTACATAATGCGATATCTGATACAGTACTTTAGTAGAGCGTTTGTAGAGCTATTTTTAGAGAGGCATATACTGCAGCTGTTGACACCACTGGTCACCAGTGCCAGCAGTCCATAGAAACCTATGACACAGATTTAAGACTACTCTCCTTCAAAAACGGATTCTGTCGGACTGTAACAAAGCTTTCATTAATTCTAGCTCAGTGATGGACACCACCCTGTTTACAGTTTGCTTTTGCCAGTACTTGGTCAATGAGCCATTGTTTAAGTATGAAGTCATTCAGCAGCAGAAATGGCTTGAAGACTGTGAGTTTGGTCTCTGGCAATTTACATCTCATTTTATAAGGTGCTGGTTCTGGAAAATATTATTTATTTTGTTCCATTTAGCTGAAAGAAGTTGTTTTTTGCTGAAACTCCCAATCAGAGCTTGTATACATGTACAAAACTCAGAACTTTGTTTTCAAGTAGAAAATATGGATGAGTCACAATTCTAGTGGTGCACAAGCATATTTTAAAAATTTTAGTAGGTTACACAAATATGGATACAACAATAATGACACAGAAGAATGATTTCATTGGAAATCACTTTCAAAATGATTTTTTTTCTAGTTGATGAGTGCTAAAAAACATTGATAGCCAATCAGAATCCATCTAACTCTAAAAAGCTTGGCCACCAATTGGTGTGGGCCACTAATAAGCCTATTAGTTATAGTTATTAGTTAGCTCTGTTATTAATTACTGTTCTTGGTGAGAACAGGCCTTAAGACATTACTCTAACCCTGTTTTTGTCAGGTAAAGTTTTGAACGTCTGTTAGATTTATACTTCTAAAGTGGACTTTTGGGAACTTTCTGGAATTCATTAAATCTATTTTTAATAATAATTGACTATATAAGCATGTTTCCATAAACCAATGATGGACATAAAATGCAAAAAAATATACTTAAAGGGATAGTTCACCCCAAAAAAATTTGATGTTGATCTGCTTATCTCCAGGGCATCCAAGATGTAGGTGACTTTGTTTCTTCAGTAGAACACAAACAAAGATTTTTAAAGTTTTTTTTATTTTTAACGTTGCAGTCTGTCAGTCATATAATGTCAGTGGATGGGAATCACGGCTTTGAGTCAAAAAAACATACACAAACAAAACCAAATTAAACCCTGCGGCTCGTGGCGATACACTGATGTGTAAAGACACGAAACGATCGGTCTGTGTAAGAATCGTTTTGAATCGCAATGTCCGAACTGTTCTGGACCATTGACACTCCTAATTGAGATTGTAGATAGAGAGTCAATGGTCCATTTGAGAGATAG
Source organism: Sinocyclocheilus anshuiensis (assembly GCF_001515605.1). Taxonomy (NCBI): domain Eukaryota; kingdom Metazoa; phylum Chordata; class Actinopteri; order Cypriniformes; family Cyprinidae; genus Sinocyclocheilus; species Sinocyclocheilus anshuiensis. The sequence goes on from NW_015554160.1 coordinate 782,061, forward strand.
TGTGTAAAGATTTTATCTTTGTGAACTGAAACTGGTTCAGCAGTGAAGAACACATGCTTTGTTCTATGGACTGAAGTGAGGCCAACAGAAATAGAAGAAAATCTTATCCTCAACCACTTCAGAGCTGTGCAATCTCAGAGTTGCAGTCACACACACACACACACACACACACACACACACACACACACACACACACACA
>NW_015554160.1:782321-802238 GCF_001515605.1 Sinocyclocheilus anshuiensis
ACACACACACACACACACACACACACGTACACATGGGGGTAATGGGTTTCTTTCCACTCCCACAAGTCCTTCAGGGTCCTGCAATCTTTCACTGCATTACAGCCATATACATGAACCCAGTGAACTTAACATACAGATGATATATTTAACCAAAGTCCCTTTAAGGTTTTCTATATAGTCTTTGATTTAACCCACAGACCACAGTCTGGTTTGACCCAGGTGTGTACATATGCATATAGCTAGTCAAGCTAAGTCTAAACCTTAACCCTAAAATACTCTAAAAATAGATATTAATTCTGTTAGTTCTTATATAAACCATTTTTACATTGATATATTTATCAGATCTTGATTTTTTTTTTCTGTATATATAACATTAAGAAATTATTCTATTCCGAAGCGTTAAGTCTGTATTTTAAATATGTATAAATCTCACTATGATGACTTTTTAATTTTCATTTGTAAAGCTGGTTGTGAAGTAAACAAACAAGCTGACCAATTAGGATCATCCTCTCAGTGTCACTCACGTGACCAGGGCATGTATCTGTCCACCCTATCTTCAGACTGTGATCACTAGAAGTTCACTGGCTGCCATGGTCATGTGACCAAATATTTCATTGCTTACAGGGTGGCCTGCACACATAGTGACAGAAATAGCCGTGTTGTGACATAGATGTGTCTTGGCTGTGTGTCTACGCTCCCTGGGAAATGCCTAAATAAGATATTTGATGAGAATTTTGATATTGTTACATGTATTGGATCAAAAAACTGAACCCTATATAATGTTTTATTGTATATTCAAAAATATTTTTAATTTATGTTGCTTTTGGCCGATACGTGAGTCATCTTGAACTTATAGCGGTATAAATAGCATAACACAAAAATGAGTTTTCAGTAACTCATGACATAAACGCACTTTTCACAGTCAGTCATGATTCATTTACTTCACATGCTCAAGTGTCCAATAACGGCAGGTTGGCAAGGTAAAGTAAGTAGTATTTGGCTGGTCATGTGATATCCACGTGGTGGCTCCCATAAGGCTCCATTAAAACAAAACAGCTTTATTTACACTTTCTTTTTCTTTTCTTTTTTTTTTTGAGTGTATGGCATTTCTCAAAAGTACCATTTCTTGTGTATATGTGGCTTTAATAGAGAGTGTTTTTTTTCAGTACCAAGAAAGGGCATTTCACATTAGCAAATGCCTGTGATACAGGATATGAATGCCTTAGCTTCTTCTGTTCCTGACTCTAAGCCGTATCACCTTTAAATGTCGGCAGAGAACTGCACATATCATAATATATATCTCATGAGAGGTCATATATCAGACACTAGTCATTCATTTTCACACGTGAATAAATATATACTGAGCCATATAATACCAATGAAACATGTGAACAGGGTGTCAATGTAAAGAGAATGATTGTTCCACACCACTCTGGACAACACTAATGACCTGGATATTGACAGAGCAGATGGTGTTCACTTGACTGGTATTCACAGTAGCAGAGGACTTTGGTACACCATGACTTTTGGGAATAAAGTACAGCTAGGTGCAGAGAACTGGCAGGACTTGTGTTGTGCATGAGTGCAAGGACTGACTTTTGCCAGGGAGTAAACAAATGTGAAAATATTCACCTATAATCTAACTTTATTTTTCATAAATGGAACTTTATAACAAATGATGCCTGAAAAACTAAAAATTTCATCTTAAACTTGTAATTCCTACTATATATTTTGACTTGAAAACTAGGAATCTTATTTGCTAACATTCAAGCACTTTTAAATCTATCAAGTTTACATTTGCAGAGGCTTGTTTTCAGTTGTCAGGCCACTGCATTTATTTCTGCCTGAGGCCTTAAGCAGCTACAGGCCTAAGTCATAATTCATGATGGTATGGGAGCAGTAATTGAAACCATATTTCCTCAATTAATAAAAAGAAGTGTTGTTTGAGCTGATTGATTTATGTATGATCACCAGTTATTTTCATTCAAGTTTTACATTGTAAACAAACTAATTAGAACTAACTCAGAAGAAAGAAAGCGATACAGGTTTGGAACAACATGAGTAAATTATGACCGTTTTCATTTTTGGGTGGTGAAAATTACATTAAAAATGATAATTTCATCCGGCCGCTGTCTTTTTAAAATTGTATTAAGTAATTTAAAATTAAAGTTTGAAGCTGCATGTGATTTTTGATTGGACTTCTGTCTTGCTTTTAATTGCATACTGTACTGTTATCTGTTGTCTTCCGTACAGAAAATAAGGGCTGATTCACCTTTCATTTTCACAGAAACAAAGCAGAAAATCTGAGCTTACCTAAAACTTCAACGCCAAACTTGTGTTTCCTTCACAAAAAGCAAATCTAGTTCTCAATGATTTCTATATTGAAAATATACATGAAACTGTGTTTCATGAAAGTAAATAGGATGACTACCTGAAGAACAGAATGGGCTTTATAGGTGCACACAGCTGATAGGACACTAACTCAAATATGAATTTTTGCAAGATAGAATCTCATGTTTTCTGTCTGTATATTTTTGAGTATTATAGCATTCTCTGTGCAGGGTGCTTTAAGTACAGTGTTTGATGTAGATTGTACATTGTTCACTAAGAGCTTATTCACTAAGAGCTATTTTAAAAGAGTTTTTGAGGCAATTCTTTTTGTACAGAAATGCAGAATTTAGTTTTTTAACATTTCCCTGTAGTTGTTGTCAATTACACAGTGACGTACATCATGTACAGTGTGTTAGACATATCCCACATGTGCAGGTACAAAAAAAATAAATAAATGTAAACCCCTTCAAAACAAACATACAAAAGCCTATGGATTACAGACTATTGATTGAGACCTGTTGACCAACATGGGACAGATTTCATAGGAAACTATACTTTGGTGGAACATTGCATTCCTGCCATAGCACATTTAGTGAGAAACATCCCCCACCTCAATTCTAGTGCAAAACTTTGATGCTACATACCATACACCGAATGACCAGCAAACCCATGTGTCAGCAGACTGTGAGTGTGAACATATTTTACAACACTCTGGTCCTTCTGTCAGCAACACACCCCCTTAATGACATGCAGATCAAAGAGGAAGCTGTGATCTTATGGTAATGGCTCTTATGTGCATGTTGAGTATATTTGAGAGGAATACACAGGCTCCTGTTTTTTTTGTTTTTTTTTCAGTCATGACCCCAGCAGACTAATGTCACGTACGCATAATGTCTGTTTACAAGTTTTTGCTCAATGATTGCAGTCTGCTAATCTGCAGATCGATTTTCAGTTTGGTAAATCAGAGGATTAATAATGTTCCTCTGTTTAGTTGTATTGGCTTTATAAGAAACTTTCGAAAAAAAACTTTTTTTTACTTTCTATGTAAAGACATATCATGTCCTTTCTTACAATAAGATTATAATTATAATGATTACACTTACCCATAGAACAACCCTAAACTTACCCCTAAATGAAAATACATTTATTTAAAAATAAATGTAATTTTTCAGCTATTCAAACATTTTCAGGCAGATCAGAAAGGCACACACACTTGTTGGAGCCAGTAGCGCTATTGCTCTGAGACCCAAGTTCAAGTCAGTTATACAACATTTATATGTATCCAGTTAGTTGTTTTATGATTGTGATACTGCTATAGATAGTATTATTATTTTGAATGTTTTTATTTTTATATTTTGATTTTTGTTAAAGTGTTAGATGTTTGTCACTTGTATTAGTTTTTATATTAAATCAATTATTTTATATTAAATCATATTTAAAAATCTTTTTTTTTTATTAATTCTTTATACAGTTTTTACTTTTTTGTATTTCAATTTTAGCTATTTTAGTAATCAAGTTAAACTAAAAGAAAGAAAGAAAAAAGAAAGAAAGAAAGACAATGGGAATTTATCACTCAATTCAATTGAATGTAGAAAGGACAGTAGGAGAAGAATCAGGACATGACCCATCAGACTCAAACCTGAATTTCCTTGAGCTCATATGTGCTCCAACCACAGTTCTGACAACACCCAGGTGATTTATAACACATCTGTAGAATGTCTGTAATGGAAACTCAGGCCTTCATGTTCTCGCTTTCTGCCACAGACCCACAGACCCAGCAGTGCACCCAGCTTTTATATAAGATTGACAAAAAGTGCCACCTCATGTGTCAAGGTTCTGTTGTGTTTGTATTTGTGTTTGTGCGAGTGCCAATGAGTACAACTGACGAAAAGTGCAAAAGATAAAACATTAAATATGTTATAGAGCAAGCAAGAGAGAGAGTGTTTATGTGATAGAGGCAGCATAGCGGGGGAAGGTCAGTGGTGGGTTGTTAAAATACAAAGCATCTGCTTCCACAACATTTGGCTTCTTCCCTCAGTTTAATGACCCACATACAATCCATTAGCCAAAAGACAACCAGCTGCCCCATACAAATTTACCAACAAGGGTCTTATGTTAACACAGACTTTGCTCTCATAACAAACCAGTTCCAAATCTGCAAACTGCTCGCTCTGCTTACCCCCGCATTTAGCATGTCTTTCCTTGCATTTCTTTTGCACAAAAACTTGTTATTAAATTGAGAGTGATGGAGCTCGTTTCCACAACGTATTTCTGTGATACTGAATTATTACAGGTCTTGTTCCATGCAATTATTTATGAAAATAAAAGACATTGTATAATTTGCCCATTTTAATCAATTAATTGCTTGACAGAATGAATTGGGTCATTTTTTATAGAGCTACATGGACAGAGCAGGTCATTAAGAGTGGGGTCATGGATGCCCACTGAGGCATGAACAATTCATTATCCACCAACGGGTTCTTTGCTTGAATAGTCTCACACAGAGCAACAAACTCACACAGACTCACAGACACCTACAAAAATAGACTGAGCAGTTGTTAAATAAGGGGAATAGAAAACTTATCAGCTACTCCATAAATTGACACACACAGCCAAACTCTGATAATCAGGTGAGCATGTGACTTTAGCTACAAGAGCAGCTATTACTCACGGGCTGACACACACGAAGAAATGTCAATGTAATGTCATTAAAAGTTACCACACTCCTTCTAGAACCCACATGATATAATTATTTTCAAGATTCACCAAAAACTTTTAAGAGTGAAATATGAGGTGGAAAAGGGAATTTGTTTGTTTTTTGCTAACATCTTTTCCCGTCATAGTAGGCTATTACCGGTAATTTGCCTTCTTTTCAGTTGAATTATAAGGCTTATGGTAGGCTATAAAAGCATGCATGTTCATAACTGTGAGGTAATCATGGAGATTTTTGGTTTTGTTTTTGGTTCTACTCAAGTAAGAGCAGCCTAATGGCTGTTCAATACGCCGATTCAGTAGCCATTTTGATGGATTTGTTTATTCAGTGAAGGATTCATTAGATATTTTTTATATTTTTGGCATGAATGAGGCAATATTTTCACACTTTGCACTATGAATTAAGGTACGGTCACATTTACAATTGTTTGCCGAATTTTCATGGTCATAGTAATTCCATGCAATCTGAAAATTCACGAGGATAAAAACTTCCCCACACAGATTTCACGAGTTGGCTATGCGAAGTTGGAGTGTTGACCAATAGGAAGCTACTTGTTCTGAAAGTGACTTCTGTGTGAGCTATACATGGCTAATTTGCTACACTATTAACAATTTACAATGGACCTTTTGTGCATGCAAAATTTTGCCAAAATGCCACAGTTTAGTCAGTCATGAGTTTGAAAACCACTCACCAATAGACTACTTAAACGACATAACTATTGTAACATTGTTAAATGAAAAAAGTTTAATTCTGTGTAACCTGATTCTAATAATTTGCTTCTCAGTTTTATTATAAGCTACTGTATGTGACCTGAAAAAGGCAAGTGATTAACTAACACTCTTGTTGACTGTAACTGAGTGTGGTACTCTACTGGGGTGACCCAGAAACAGGACAGAGTGTAATAGACTATACCTCTCCTCTCTGAGCACAATGTCACTGAGAAATACATCTCACTTTAGTATCAGAGGGATTGTTCCACCATTAGTGTACTGCAAGTTGTTTTAGATGCAACTGGGGCTAGGAAAAACAATTACAATTTTGGTAAAGGTCTATACATCCTCTTTAAATGTTGGGCATATGAAGACTGTTATGTCCTTACATATATTTAGGTAAAGGAAACCACTTTGAATAGAGGAAAAGGGCAGATTTAATGTGGAGTGTTCAGGTTGAGCACTACAATTTATATCTTTACAAGCATTAATATTTAATAATCTTTCAAAGGGGCAACAAGTGCTTGCAATATTAGACTTTAAAGTTCCCACAGCAGAAGATAAAGTATCTTAATTAAAGGTACTTAACACCAGTTTAGCTGAAGAAAAAGATAAACAATGCCTTTAGGACTAAATCAGATCAAGTTATTTATACCAGAATCTGAAACAGAATCAGAATCACGTTTATTGCCAAGTACTGTATGTATACATGTACGAGGAATTTGTCGCGGTAAATTGGTGCTTGACAAAGACAATAGAAAAACAAGAATAAATAATAGAACAACGAGGTAAACAATTTTAAAATAAGACAAGTAAAAGCTATACAATAAGAGCAAGAAAAAATTTAGGAAGATAAAACTATAAAATACAAAATAAACATTGTAAACATTAACTCTACATTTGTGCAGAATATGTAAAGTGGGGCAGTGCAAATGTTTACAGTTGAAACAAATTGTACATTTTTGAACATTGTGCAAGATGTCCAGCGAGGGGCCAGTGCAAATGCTTAGTCTGGGATGTATAGCAGCCTGAGTTGTATGTGAAACAACACGTGTGTGTATGGTTTTATTTATGTGAAGAGTAATGCCCATGGGCGAGAGTAAGAAGCCCTGATGTGTCATGGGTACTGTTGATAAGGGCAGTTGCGGATGGAAAGAAACCAGTCTTCTGACAGATAGGAGTGCTTCAAAAAGTTTGTGTCCAGGGTAAGAAGTGTCAGCCACAATCTTAACCACCCGCTTCAGGGTCCTGGAAGTGTACAGGTCCTAAAGAGATGGAAGGTTGCATCCGATTACCTTCTCAGCAGAGCAGATGACACGTTGCAGTCGGCCTTTGTCCTTGGCAGTGGCAGCAGCATACCAGATGGTGATGGAGGTGGTGAGAATGGACTCAATTATGGAAGTGTAGAAGTGAACCATGCATCATCTTTGGCAGGTTAAACTTCTTCAGCTGCCTCAGGAAGTACATCCTCTGCTGTGCTTTTGTGCTATTGAATTTCAACACGTTTCTGTCCTTCCATGGACTCATTATTAGCACAGTTACAAAAGAGTCAAGTCAAAGGCTGCTATTGACTAATTCTGTGTTTGCGCAGACATATTGTGTACAACAAAAAAAAAAATTTTGCGCACATTTATCCATTCATCCAGAGAGTTCAGGCACTGATTTTGGACGAGAATGCCTGCTCATTATTTCCGTTCCAATTCCAAAGGTATTCGATGGGGTTGAGGTCAGGGCTTATTTGTGCAGGCCAGCTAAGTTCTTCCACAACAAACTCATCCAGCCATGTTTTTATAGGCCTTGCTTTGTGCACTGGGACACAGTCATGCTGGAATAGAAAAAGTCCTTCTCCAAACTGTTCCCAAAAATTTGGAAACATAGCATTGTCCAAAATGTCCTGGTATGCATTAAAATTTCCCTTCACTTAAAGTAAGGGACCTACCCCAACCCACGAAAAATAACCCAAAATACCATTATCCATCCTCCACCAGATTTTACAGTTGGCACAATGCAGTCAGGCAGGTAATGTTCTCATGGCATCCACCAAACACAGACTTGCCCATCAGACTGTCAACCAGAGAAGCAGGGCAGGGGCTTTGCGAGGGATTCTGGGCCCATTGCACAGAATTTGCTATGGGGCCCCCTCAAATTCACATTCAGTCCCAAAGGACATCGTAGTGGGCCCCTCAGCCTCTGGGCCTTATACACTCTGTCCCCTTTCCCCCCCTGGTTAAGACACCCTTGTGGGGTTCACAGCAATGTTCTGAAACATTAGCAAAAACAGGACAACAAAACGCCAAAAACACACATAGGCCTACACAAACTCAAGCAGATTACACAACATGCGGATAAAAAACATGCCAATTCAGGTCAAATAACTGCTGTGTCTGGAGGTGTTTGAACTTTAATATGCGAGTCATTTTGTTGGTTTTGGCTGCTTCCAGTGGATCAGTCAGATTTGTACGAATTTAAGCATATCAGCATAAAAGCCCACAGCCAATACATGATTATAGGCTACATTACACACACAGTTTAGCAAAAGAAAGAAAAGGGATAGATCAAACCTGACAAAAAGCCAGTCAAATTGAAGTCCTTCATGGTTTCTGAAATCACTCTGGTAAAAGCTGGATTTTGTCTCCCCCTCATGGGATGTAACAGAAGGTGAAGGGGGCTATTCAATCAATCTTTATTACAGACTCAAGGTCCAAATTATTAAAAAAAAAAAAAAAACAAGACAATAGGACAACATATACAACCCACAGCATCTATCACCACAATAAAAAGTTACAAAATACAACAATGCCAATGTCTCCACAGCTTTGACTGATACCGTGTAGTACTAACCCTTATATTTGATAGACCCACAATAATCTCATTTTTTGAAGCATTTAGCCGGCAGATAAATCTATACATAAGATTTCGTAACAGTGCTTTAAAAGTGATTACTCTTGCACTCACAAACATTTCACTTGCACTATGCCATCTAGGTCTCTTTAGTAAAATTCTCATTGCATCATAAGCTACTTGCAGCTTCTGTAAACTAGATGTTCTATAGTTGAACCACAGATGAGCAGTATAAAGTGTTGTACAATATGCTTTAAAAAGTGACACCATCACCTCATCTGAACAGAAACTAAACTTACGTAAAAGTATATTCGCCTGCATATACATCATACGGCGTTGCCTTTCAATATCCTCATCGTCTGTCATGCGTTCAGTGATGAAACGCACATCACTATTATTAGTGATGTGATCGTTTTGTATGTGGAAACTACTTTACACCAGGGTCACAACCATAGTCTTTCTGAGACAGACCCTGGGGTTTATAGCAGCCACAGAAGGTGTCTTTTTGCAGTTCACTGTTCTCATCTCACAAACTACAGGATGAGCACCTTCTGCTGGCCCTTTCCAGCAGCAACATTAGCTCTGCCATTCAGGTACGGACCAGGCTCTTCATCTTCAGTGAATGGGCAAGTGAAATCTATAGTCACTCTTTACGCATTTAATAAAACAAAGTCAGCTTAGACTGTGAAAAAAGCTGCACCTTCCATGCGGACTCATAATCACCAACATTAACCTACAGTAGCTGTCTTACACAAACTGAACACACACACACAAGTTTACTTAGCTATCTAAATGGGGACATTCCATAGGCACAATGGTTTTTATACTGTACAAACTGTATATTCTATCACCCTACACCTAAACCTACCACTTACGGAAAACTTTCTGCATTTTTACAATTTAAAAAAAACTTTTTTTACTTTATTTTTATACCAGTTTTACAAATGGGGACGTCCCCAAAGGGAGGTTTTTGGAAATTTTGTCATGTTTAGCTCACTTTTGGGTACAAATTTGTCCCCAAAATATGGTTAAGTAGGTACACACACACACACACTAGATCTGTGCTGTTAGAGGTTTCAATTAGTTCTGCTAGTGTTCTTTGTGCGTTTCACTCCCCAGGTTTATGTACTTTGAGAGTTCAACACTTGAACACGCATTTGCACGTACAGAATTGTAGACTGTTTACTTGGTGAAATGTCCTGTAGTCATTTCTGGGTTTATTTAATCTATGATTATGTGTAGGTTAATCTTTGAGTAATATATTAATCATAACAAGATGAGCTATTTTTCCTGCACGTAGGAAGAATATTTAAATATTAAATGTTGAATGAGTTAGGGTGACCATGGGGGGGGGGACCATTTTGTCTCGTCGTGCCGGGACAAGGCATCACAATATGGTAAGGGGCGTAACATTTCCGTCACACGCTTGAGGTATTCGGCCAATCACAATGCACTGGATAGCTGGCCAATCAGAGCACACCTCGTTTTTCAGACCGATGAGCTTTGTAAAAATCAACGCGTTTCAGAAAGGCAGGGCATAGAGGAGAAACAATAATGTACAGTATGTGGAAAATAATGCGGTTTTTTAACCTTAAACCGCTAAAAAAAACATTTCATTATACCAAATACACAAAATAATGTTATTTTTAGCAGCATCATATGACCCCTTTAATAAAGTGACAGTGACTGGGCATTTCAGTGGTCAGAACAGGCGAGAACAGAAAGGTTTTAGGATGCGAGGCTATCTGGATGGAAAAGTGTGTCTGAGATGCACCCATGTGCAATGTCCTGGCTGGAGTGTGGAGCTGGATATTGGTGAGGTGGTGATTCATTAGCAGTGCTGTGAGGATGAACAGGGTTCAGATGCTGGTTCTGGCAGGGAATGAGCTCTGGTGGCAAATCATGAGTACAGGTGAGAAGTGCAATTAGACTGCTTCTTTCTGAAAACACTGCCCAGTTTTTAAGAATTGTAAAGTGAGATGACCTGTGTAGCTGCACTGGTGATGAAATGCCACGCTTCATACAGATGTCTTTTTGCTGTTTTTTGGTCTCTCTGTCTCTTTTCAGCAGCCACTGTGAAAACTACAAGAAATAAAGGATATAATGTTCAAAATATGCATTTAGCCAAGTATTTTCAAGTCTCTCATGTAAATGTCCGCTGATACACAAGTGAACACATGCGAAAAATCGGAATCCAATTGACATCGCAATTTACACATAACATCGTTTACCTAAACTGATATAAAACAACATTATACACAAAATGCAACAGATTTAAAGATTAATCACCGTGTGCGCCCTCTTAGACCATGCAGATAAAGGTACTCTTTTTCAGGCTCTGCATACCATTCTCTGCACCCATGTTACTTCAACCCATAATGCAACTGTCCCGCGTTCAACTCAACCTGGTCATATGACCTGTTACGCTTCAATAGTAAGTCTTTCTTAAAGAATCCCTAACTTTAAACATTTTAAGGGAGCACATTCTCTTCTTATTAACTTGAATATCACATACATTTTAGTCAAATATTTTTAAGCAATAAATGAACTCAAATTGACATTAATTTTTAACAGAAACATAAATATGCACATCTCTTTGAGAATATGTCTTTGACAGTTACAACCTGGACAAGTGGCATACATTTATTAGAATTAATCTCTTTGACAGGTGAATTAATACAAAGTGTCTTCAATGCTTTTCAGGCCAAGGACCCCTTGTTGTAGGTGGAGAAGGGACCCCCTGTTATATGGTATCTAAGCCGCTTTTCCACCGAAATTACCTGGAACAATTTGTCCCAGGAACTTTTTCCCCCAGACCTGTTGCTGTCTACGTTTCCATCGCGGTCTAACGTACTGTGAAGAATAGGCAAATAGTCTGGTGACGTAGGTCTGCGCGCGTTTTTCGATACCAAGTACGCAAATCTCGGACTTGCATCCTCGTCGGTAGTTCGGACTTCGCGAGTTCGACTCGGGAGTGTGAACTCACGGGGACGGGACGAAGCAAGTCCGGTCATTCTGCAAACAGCAGCGTACTTGATAACGTCAGTCAGCTCACCTTGGCTACTGCAATTTTCCTCACTGTATTTACAATAAGACGAATATGATATCAAACACCACTGCCTCTTTTCGTTTTCATTTATTAATAGCCGCAGAAATGTAGTTCGGGGAACATACATTACAATGAAACGAAATATTATATCAAACAGCTTGCCTTTTCATTTTCAATTTAACATAATAAATTAAAGGGGTCATATGATGCGATTTCAAGTTTTCCTTTCTCTTTGGAGTGTTACAAGCTGATTGTGAATAGATAAAATCCCTGAATTTGCAAAGACTAAAGTCTCAAAACAAAGCATCATATGACCCCTTTAATAGAATAAAGACCAAAGATTACCTGATTTACCCCAAACGAATTATATCTTATGTTTAACAACTACAGAGACATCAGAGCTAGCGGCAAATGTCAGAAGGACTAGCCGAGTTGAGGCTGCTCTCATCGGGATACATGAGCACTTAGCGCCCGCTAATCGCGTGGAGCTCATGTCTCCGAGATCGGCTAAGCATATTTTCAAATTTCTTTATAAATAAACCGCATTTGAGTTTTAAACAACTTCATTCTCGCCTGAAATACTTTTAAATCTACATTTCATGACACAATAACAGTAATATTTTGAAAATTATGTGAATATATGGTGGTTGAAATTCAATGCTGTGTGAACTCAACCAACCAATCAGCATGTTCAGCGCCCAAGTCCCGCCCCCGAAAGTTCCGGACCTTTGAAAAAGCACCGTACTACCTCGCGGACTTCTGAGGGGCAAATTTTTACCCAGAACTCTATTTAGATCCTGGTTCCTGCGGTGGAAACACACCGAGTACCGGCCCAAAGTCCTGGGGAAGTCCTTTTCCTGGGGAAAGTTCCTGCAGTGGAAATGGGGCTTAAAGGTGCTGTATGTAGGATTGACACCGAGTGGTTGAACTAGGTATTGCAGTCCAAATTCAAAACATTGGAGAGGGTCCCGGCCCCTCCTCCTCAGACTTGACGCACACGCAGGTTGCCAGATTGACGACACCAACAGGAACGAGCGCCCTTGACCATGAATGAAATGAAATACGCTGTGTTTTCCGCCAACTGGCAACCCGGGGTCCCGAAATACAATTGGGTAAACTGGCAGTGGGCGGGTTTCACAAACCAAAACAGACCACATTCCGGCCCGGAACGCACATTTTCAAAGGAGAATTGTTTTGTGACTGTAGCATTGTTTTTCAGATAAACAAGTATGTTAACTTAGCATGTTTCTTAAATATCTGCAAACGTATTATGGTATTTTTATGCTTTAGTAGAGTCAAAAACTTACATACAGCAACTTTAAATGGGTGTTGCATTTAAGCCTGGACTAAAATAATTTGAGCATAGTGCCTTATTAATGAATATAGATTGCAAATTCATAAAATCATATGTATAGGGTAATTTATTTTTCAAAAGCCATTATTCTAGTCCTCAGTGTCACATGATCCTTTAGAAATCATTCTAATATGCTGATTTGGTGCTCAAGAAACATTTCTTGTCATTATCAATGTTGACAACAGTTATACTGCTTAATATTTTTGTGGAAACCATGATGATTTGTTGTTCAGGATTCTTTGATGAACAGCAAGTTTAAAAGAACACTGTTTATCTGAAAAAGTAATATTTTGTAACATTATAATTATATATAAACCAGTTCATTTAGATAGTTAACCCACAAGCATAAACACACATGAGTGCACATGCACGGCTTTGCTGTATAAATATGTTCTAGTCTTGACCTTTGGCACAGTGGTGATGTCATCAGGAGATGTCAACACTGTCATGTCATCCCCAAAGAAGAAACTCTGTGGTGATGTCACTCCAATATATGATCCTATTGGTGCCATGTGGCTTGTTCTTTAGGTCTAAATATGGAATATCATGAGATCTCTGACATTAACCTAATGACTTCATGCGAGGAAAAGGTGAGAGAAGTAGAGAAAAAAGATGATTGACAGCAGCCTCCTGGATTAGAGAGGTTCTAATTACAGTAGATCATCCATGTTAACAAGATCCAAATGAATACAGAGCTACCAGAATACACCCAGCCATCAGCTCCAGTATCTGGCCAGTAACCGGCCTATAAGAGAACAGTTGTGTCAGTGAGTCACTGGACAGGATTCAGGAGGGAATATGAATGTGACTTTCATGAATGATGTAATTAGCCTATGGATACTAACAGGTTAAACCACAGCAACAGTATGATGCAACAAAGCAGCAATAAGTGGAGAGGATAACAGATCAAACACCAGTTTGTGTCTCCCTGCCCTCTCCTTATCCCGTTTCTAAACATTTCATTTTAGATGGCCTTTTTTTTGCACTGATAAAGCTAATGGTGACCATCAAATAATGAAAATATGGGAAATAAAGCACTTGAATATATGGAACTAAGAGCAGATTTGTGTGATATGGGTACTGACATTAAAGTTGTAATGTAGATTCTATAGCTGCGTCCCTAATGACACACTATACACTATGTACTCAACCATGTAGTGTATTAATTATATAAGGTTATTTTTGTCATTCATAATCGGAGTCTGATAGCCCCTTCCCCTTCGCTACGTAATTAAAGCTGCGACAGTTGAGTGCATGTCCAACATTACACACTTCGTTTTTTCGGTTATTTAAGTGCCTCATCTGGGTATTTAAAGTGCACTTTTTCTTTTTGGAATTTTCAGTGTGAACGCACTACTATTTATACTACAGAACGTCATATATAGACTAGTGCGTAAGTACGCGATTTGGGACGCACCTTATCTCTAGTTTGGAGGCTGCCCTATGCCAACATCAGCCAATGGTGTGAGCTTAGGGGCGGGACTATGAGGCGAAGGCGGGGCTGTGTCAATCTGTTTGGAAACAACAATTTCTTCCAATTCCATTTAGTTCTTCTAATAACAAAAAATCACTTGCTAAAGCTTTAAACACTATATATTCGCTTGGGGATGAAATGGGATTCCTGCTTTAATCCATTGTAAATAAGAGGAAAACTGCCAGCATTTGCGCACGTGTTTGTAATGTGCTTCCCTTTTATTCAGTAATGGTTTAATGTTGGAGTGTTAGCAGGGGGTGGAGGGATTCAGTCTCACTTTCTCTGTTTAACAAATGAGCTGTGAATTCTCCAACTCATCCTGACTGAAAACAGTTGTTGTGACATGCAAGAGAAGACTAAAGAGAGACAGTGGCAGGCTTTCTTTGTTTATTTTCATTTGTGTGATGAACGTGAGTGTTTTGGACATTTATATTCGGAACTATTGTTGATTATGTAGATTTCACATTTAAAGTATTTTGGGGAACTGATTCCTTTCACAGTTTACAAAATCTGCAAACACATGCAATGTACTGTAAACATCCAAACAAATTATTGCATGGTTCTTCCAAAATACTAAATTGTAAACACTGAAGTTTGTAAATACATCAAGTGTCACTGGGCATGTACATATTTGTGGTTACTCCATTCATGAAGTATTTTTGACCTTCTCTTTTGTAAGATGAACAGCAGGGCCAACAGACAGCTGAACAAGTGATGCACAGACTAACAGAGGAATGCATGTCACATTCCACTTCCTTGTGCATGAGTGGGGGAGAAAAATAGTGAGTGAGAAAGAGAGAGGCAGGGAGCAGTGCATAGAAACAGTCTAAAAGAAGGCACATTCCTGTCTTTGTTTTCATTGTCAGATTTAAACTCACACTAATATCATCACATACTTGAAACGGTGTTCAACAACTCGACAACTTAAAAGGTTTTGGTCCAAAAGCCTATATTAATATGAACATATAACAAAAATACTTCTTAAATCCTTTAATCTAGGACGTGTAATAGATCCAACGGCAATACTATCATGCAAGTATAATTTACCCCAGAATGTTTTCAGCTAAATAAAATGTTTCTGGATTATAGTCAAAGAAATTAGATTAAAAAAATCCACTATTTTTCATATTTTAATGTTCATTAATTAAATAACAATAGGTCATGAACAGCATTAGGAAGCTTTTCATGAACAGTGCGAACATTTACAAGGGGAACACATATAGCAGGCGGTGGGACGTATAAAAAAAAGGAATAAATTACCCCAAGCAGCATCATCTATTAGGAAAAAGACAAGCATTGACATAAAATCTTTTGATTATAGGTTCAAATATACATAAGTGCTTCAATATACAAAAATACATTATATTTATAATCAGAGTTCAAAGACACTTCATATTTGATTTGCATGTTTTCTTAGTGGGGAGGAAATTGGATTTTGGAGAGCAGCCAGTGGCCTTTGTCCTAAACAACATCAAGATTTCCACTGAACTGACAGAGTGCAGTTGATTTTTAAGATTCAGTACAATAGATCATGTTGGTATAACATGAAGGTTTAGCTTATCATAAGAAGCATTTGGACAAATATATTTCCACTATTGATACATATGGGTACAACCCACTGAAAACGGTGTTGCCGAGAAATTCAGTGTCATTCTTATTCTATATGCATCTTTTGATTAACCGTACTGAGCACTGCAGTGACTTTCTAAAACCCATTGTTATGATTCCTTGATTCCAAAGCTGAAGTGGAGAACATTGAACAAACCCTCATTTCACCAATTGTCATCCCCTGAGATGATCCAAAACAAAGGTTCACGTAATGATTCCTGTAATCCTGTTCTACATTAAGTACCTTCACATAAAATTTTCTATGGAATATAATCTGGATTGGCAAAGCTCCATGTTTTGAACCCTTAATTCTCAAAAAGCATTCTGGGAATGTGCATAAAATTAGTTTGGCAACTTTTTGGCAGTTTGGTGTTCACTTATTTCTTGTAATTATGAGTTCAAATGGAATACTCCTTTCATAGGCTACGACACATACATTAAAGATTAACATTGTCATGTAAACAAACTTAAAGTTAACATATGACCTTATCTGAACTAATGCTCCAAAATAACACTCTTAACTAGAATATTAAAAAATATACAGTGGGTACGGAAAGTATTCAGACCCCCTTAAATTTTTCACTCTTTGTTTGAATCTCAAACTCTCTCCTCACAAACATGTCCATGACTTGATAAATGCTGCGTAGTAGAGAAGCACATAGAGAAATGTCAGATTTGGAGTTTTCTTACATTTTGTGGAAGAAGGATTAATCAAATGTATTACTGGCATGTCCCTTGCACACTTGTTTTTCCACACAACACTCAAAATACACTGTAAAACGTATATTATTAACAATCTGGATGTTGCTTTTAAAATTCAGGTCCCACTTTATGTTAGGTGGCCTTAAGGGTGGGTTAAGGTGTAAGGGATGGTCAACAGTGTAATTACAAATGTAATTACATGCAGGTATTTTTTAAAATATAAATACAATGTAAAAACACGTATGTACACAATAAGTGCATTTTATCAAATGATTCATTTAAATTTCAAGTACGGTTAAGGCCACCTAATATAAAGTGGAACCAAAATTCAAACATCTGTTGAGGTGAATTTGATTGTTTTATCCCATTTAAATATATTTCTGATTAAACAGGAAACAACAGAATGTTTACAACTAACAGCCTGTGAGCCAAAGCTGCTCTTAGAGAGATGCAGCTGGCACACTTCAGTCATTCCTCATTCAACTGTTTTTTAAAGATGAGATTTCTCAGTGAATTACTGCATTAAGCATATCTGGCATCAGTTATTGTTAGATCAATTCTATTAAGATAATGATCTGGTTTGGACGAATGTAAGATTTGGCCTTAGCTCAATGTGAAGGAAAAACGCTTACCCAGAGTGCCTTTCAGTGATGTTATTTTGGGACATCTACAGCGCTCTCATTCAATTCCAACTGAATGAGATCCATCAATACTTCAGACCAGAGCCAAAAACACCATTGGAGAAAAATGAGAGTGTGAGGGAAGATGGAAAGAGGCTGAGAAAGAGAGAGCGAGTTTGTGTGAGCGAACGAAAGGGAGAGAGAATGATGACATGAAAAAGAGTCACTGAATTTATGAGGGACAATGTGGGCGGTGAGAGCAAGAGAGAAAAGTAACTAAAAGGAGAGAGAGAGAGTGTAAAGGTAACACAGAACACCAACAGTACAGTGAGACATTTGGATATGCCTCTAGTGCAAACTCTTGGATAAAAACGCCTAATAATATGAGCTAAAATCTAGTGAGACTTCATCGTAAAAACGTCTCCATTTCCCTTCACTACTGTCACCTGGCCGGGGCGCAGTTTTTGCTTACTGTCTGTGCTAGATTGCTATCAGATAATCCCAATGGGCCGCTCTAAGCTAAGGCGTCGTCATAGAGACAACATGCAGAGAAAGCTTTGGAACAATATAATCATCAAACTTGATACAGTGCCAGTGGGTGGAGCCACAACTGTCAAACAGGAACATGAAGGAGGGAGGAATGGAGGAGTAGAGGCTGAAGCAGTGCACAGGAAGAAGAGAGCAGTCCTGTCAGTCATAAGGGCTTTGTGTTGCTGTCTTTCAACGGAGGCACAATCATTCAGTTTTTCTGCTTTTTGTTCATCTCTTGACATCAGTCTGCATGAGATTTCCGCAAAGCTGTAAGTGCTGTTTAACCAAAGTCGATCCTTGGACGGTACTCGAGAACCATGGGATAAGCCTGGGGTAAAAGCGAAAGTAAAGAATGACTTCAACTTTGAATATTCTGATTTAAGCAGGGTATCATTTTCATTATATCGTCATCTTACTTTATTATGGTGTAAAAGGAAAGGACACAAACCTAGGGGCATCGATGTGTCCTCTGATTTTGTGTCAACCTCTAGTGTGTGTGTGTAACTGGAGAAATATGACTCATAGATCTGTCAGTAGCTGTGAGCAGTTTTTTTTGCTCCTGCCCCCCACAAACACCACCAACTCAGCGACAGCTGTTCACACTTCTCATGAGCGCACACACTCACACACAGATTCAAACACACTCACGCATTCAGGGTCAAACTAACTTTTCAATAATTTATCTGTCAAAGTTCTAGTCCAGAGGTTTTCAAACTTTTTGTTGCCAATGATACTCAATTATGATGATTCCCTTGGGAGGGACCCCCTTCCTAAAATAAAATTGTCATTTATAAAAACCTATTCATACTGTGTGAAAATAAAAATATTAAGAGTGATATTATAAAAACAACATGTTTTCAAAATTAAATAATAAACTTTGATATTGTCATTGACTAAAGGAAATTGTTAAAGATTCAATGTAACAGAAGTAGCAGATCTTTTCTTCCATATTGTGATGTACATCCAAGTGAAACGGATTATTGACAAAAAATTGAAAGGCAGCGTTGTGGTTCATTACATCGGTTGCTGATTGAATGGAGGCAAATCTGAATGCAAGCTTACAGTCGACTGTAAGAAAGTGGGCTAAATGATTGGACACATCTGCATATTTCACCAGAGAGAATTCTGTTTTATGGGAAGATCAAGTTTTGATTAAAAATTACAAGTTCAGAAAAAGTTAAAAATATAACATTCAAGAATGAATCCTTTAAAATAAGATAGATTTTTCCATTTTATACTGGCTTTTAAATATAATCTGGGAAAACAAACATTTTTAGTAAGTTTTTTTGAACACAAAACTATATGCAGTTTTGTTTTTTAAATTAAAATTTGATATATGACCAGTATTAAGACAGCAGAATAAATTAGTAATATCAGTCAAGATGCAATATTCTAAATGTGACTGTAAATGTTAACAAAATAAATACATTTTGTAAAATTCTCTCAATTTTTTTGCAGACCTCCAATCACCCCCTTTGCAGGTCTAAAGTAATGTTGCAAACACACACACAAACACATAAAAACACACATTTGTTTCTCAGTAATGGTGGTAACTTTCTAATAACTTATGTTGTTTTTATACTGAGATTTGATCATGATATCATGATATAATGATATTTCTCATCCCCAAACCCTTTTATCATTGAGTCAATAATAAGGAATAAGGATGTTTAAAAAGCCATTTTTCTCCTAGGGATGGTGGGATGGTTCATACAGTGTAGGTGATTTTACGTTTTACTATCCTTGTAGGGACATTCATTCCCAACAATATTGGCAAAATTTAACCCAGACATACACACTTACGCTGTCACCCTGAAGTCTCCAGCGAGTGCGGTAGATGAATTCCAGGGTGTGGTCTTTGCCCATGATCTCTCCGTTACACAAAACATCGAGCTGTAAGAAACAGGTACAGGTACAGATCGACAGAGCAGGCAAATTATATTTCATGAAGTCAAATAATAGGCACATGAAGAGTATGGCATGT
>NW_015554160.1:802250-808109 GCF_001515605.1 Sinocyclocheilus anshuiensis
TTTTTTTTTTACCTTAAACCGCATAAACACATTTCATTACACCAAATACACAAAATAATATTCTTTTTAGCAGCATCTTATGACCCCTTAAACTCTCAATACACACACAGAAGCATTTGCCTGTATTGACAGCCCTTTGAGAGTGTAATAAAACAGTATTTTACCTCATAAGAGCTTGGCAGCTTCAATTTTACACAGAGGAACTTCTTAATGGTTCCCACCGTAACACGGGTGGAGCAACGGATGAATTTCTTAAACAGGTACAGGTACAGATCGACAGAGCAGGCAAATTATATTTCATGAAGTCAAATAATAGGCACATGAAGAGTATGGCATGTTGTGTGTTATAGTGAAACGTCTCAGAAAGAACAACCTTAGAAACAATTTTCATAGACTGTCAAGTTTCACAGCTGATGGGTAAGAGCTCATTTATTAATATCTGTATTCAACTGTGAAAGGAACCTATTAAAGGGGTTATATGATGCGATTTCAAATGTTCCTTTCTCTTTGAAGTGTTACAAGCTCTTGGTGCATAAAGAATATCTGTAAAGTTGCAAAGACTAAAGTCTCAAATCCAAAGAGATATTCTTTATAAAAGATAAGAGACAGCCACACCTACCTAAAACGGCTCGTTCTCACACGCCCCCACATATACACCTCACTATGTGGGAAGATTTGCATAACGCTTCAATTTTACACAGAGGAACTTCTTAATGGTTCCCACCGTAACACGGGTGGAGCAACGGATGAATTTCTTCATTAAACCCTGTTGCAGAGAGACAAGGAGTGCAAATTCTAAACGCGCGTGCGCACACACACACAAACGCACATCATTTGAATACATATACATACTTTGAACTATACTGTCTATATGTACCTTAACTATGCTTTCTCCTGATTGGCCATTGTTTCGTAGACAGTCCAGACAAATAGCGATCTGAGGATCACTCCTGTGGTAGTCTCCACCTTTCCCATCATCGTCCTCTTCATCACTCAGACGAGATTTCTTAGCCCTAGGGCCATCTAGAAGATAGACAAAGGAAATCTGGTCTTTAACCTTAAAGTAATTTGGTACATACTGTATGTGTACTGTATGCGTGAGAGGTTATGGGTTTGGTGTAGGGAATAGCTAAGCATTACCTTCTGCATTTGATTTTATCTTATTTTTTCTCCAGAACTCACTTTCCTGTTGTTCCTCCTCTAGTAAATAAACACAATCATTTAAAGAAAGTACATTAAGAAGCAGTTTACAGATATAGAAACTCTTAGTAACCAAAGCACAACCACATAAACTAGAGTGCATCTCAGATGTGCATTATAGAGAATAAAGTGTCTATGTATGTGTATATACACACTCACTCTCTCTTAGTCCAGGCACCAGCTTGAAGATGATCTCCTCCAGGGTCTTATCCAGCCTGCAAAAAGAAAGGCCAAGATACCATATAAAACACAGGAGGACTCGTGTGTGTACTTAATCAGTGCATTTGAGAAATGAGTGTGGGTGAGTTTGGGTACCTCAGCATCTCTAAAGGGTTGGTTTCATGGACTTGTATCCCACATTCCGGACACTCATTACTCTCCTCAAAGTGCTGAACGATACAACTCTTACAAACTAGAGGAGAGTGGAAAAAAAGAGAATGAAGAATAGAAAAGAAACAAGAGAATGAGTGGATCAGGTCAAAATACTCTGAAACTATCAGACTGTTTTCAATCACTTTTTGATGGCTCATACATGACACAGGTCATTGAAGTTAAAATAATTCAAAACAATATATTAAGCAACTACATAACTATCAGATGGCTTTTTTTAATCAGAACAAAAACAATGAGTGTACCAATACAAATGACAGCATTTGACAGATAAATGCCACCAATACACAATTTATACGCATAAAGCCACCAATAAAACTAGAAAATACCGTAAATTACAGTGACCAACAACAGCATTAGATAAGCAAAAAAAAATGTTTTTTTATATATTGTTTGTCATTTTTATTTTTGTCATTTTAGAACTATTTATACACGATTAAAGTATTACTTCTTTAATTTCTTTTTTATTATCTTATATTATTTACATTTTTTCTTATAGGCTAAATTTGAATTTACATTTTGACTTCAACTTATTTTATTTCGAGTAATTGCCCAGGCATTTTTTTAAATTGGAAATTTATATTTTGTTTAAGTTTTTTTTAATTAACCAAAACAATTTTTAGTTTACAATTACAACACTGGTTTTGTAGTTTTAGTTAGTCACTCCCTTACACTACTGGATTTTTTTAAAGGTTAATAAGTCACTTTTAGTGATCCTCTGCTCTGAGACAAATACCCACTGCATACCCTCACCACTGTATCTACCAAACATTAGGAGACTTTCAGGTGGGTTACACAAAGTATTTGGATGTTAAGCATGTTAAGTGTGAAATAAACAGATTTTGGAGACTAAACTTATCACATAAAACAAAACAATTCTAGAAAGAGGCCAGTTTATTCTAACACATTTCTAATAATAAAGATTTCTAAAATATTCAGTTTGTTTTTATTGTCAGAAAGAATAAAGAAATTGTGCAGAGGACACAAAGAGAATGTGTGAGACATGGATGACTTACAAGTGTGCAGGCATTCTGTGACAGCGGTGGGCTTTATCAGGTACCCACGGCAAATTGAGCAGGTGATGTATCGGTTGAAATCTCGGACCAGGTGCTTTCGGTGGGTCGCCATCTCAACTCAAAGGTCACAGAGGTCAGGAGATCGCAAGCTAGAGTCACAGCTCTGCCTGTGCACCAACACAGGGTTGCCACTGTGATTTTGTCATCGCCTCGGTTTTGAGGCAGCTGTAACTCCAATCTGAAGACATTATTGTTGAGAGAGTGACCCTAGTTTAAAAAGCACAAATAAAAGTTGATTTTAGGAACACTTGTTACCTGCTTTTAACTTACTTTATGTATCCACATGACAAGCAAAGACTCAAAACTGTTTACGCCACACAGTCTGTTTTGAAACCAATCCAACTCAAACCAGACTTGAGCTGAGCCTTATTAGTCAAAGTGTATCAGAGTTTAGGACTCCTTTCAGTCTGAAAACTCTTAGGAAAGTCCCTGTCAGGAGAGACGGGAAAAGCTAAGGGTGTGTCATTTCAAAAGTTCTTTTGAGTTTTCATTGGCTTGATGTTAAGGTTGTGTGGCCTACAATATAACCACCAGATTCAGCAAGGATATTGAGGCCCTACTTTTGCATCAAATGCACACATAGCAAAGTATGATGCCCTCGTTCTTTTTTGCACACACAACAAAGTCTTGAATATTTAAGAGCCTGATTTCAGAACTGACCAAAGTCTCCCAAAAAGTAGTATATCAAACAATATTTTTAGTGGGTCAGTACTAAATGTTGTAGTTTTAGCATTATATAAATCAAATAGAAATTATTAGAAATGCTGACTTTCATGTAGTTAAATTGCAACACTTGTATAAAGCAATTTAAAACATTTATTTGAGTAAATACGAGTAAAAACTACTTATTTAACACTCTGAACTATCACATCAACTACTTTGGCTGGAAATATATATATATATAATAGGGCTGGGCGATAATTCGATAGCGATAATTATCGCGGTATATCTTTCCTCGATGAAACGATATGAAGAGTTCGATATAATGTTTATGTGCTAAAAGTAGGGCTGGACAATAATTCAATATCAATATGTATCGCGATATAATTCTTTTCAATAACGGTGATATGATTTTTAAACACATTTCCGATATTTCGATATACATTACCAGTGTTTCCCATGCATTGATTTATTTGTGGTGTTTGACTTCGTTGAATAAACATGAGCACTGCACGTTTCAAAATCATAACGTGGCGCGGGTGTTTTATATGAATGTATCTCTGAAGGGAACCGACTGTCTTCAGAAAAGTTTCGATGACATTTTCATTTTATAAATAGTGTTCATATCGATATCGGAATTATATCGTATCGACCGAAATTAAGAAATATATCGTTATATAAATTTTGGCCATATCGTCCAGCCCTAGCTAAAAGCTGAACAAAACAGCGCGACTCATTTGAATCGCGCCACACGGACCGTTTATCCGCTCGGATCAAAAGCAGCGCGAGCTCACTATGGGCAAAGAGTATGGGCAAGTTGCATATCTCCGCCATTTTGGATTTCTGGTCTAGCGAGTGTGTGCATAGATACTTCCGATTGTGCAAAACGCCAATGCAGAGAACCGGAGAAATACAAATATTACCTTCCATATATGTTTACAGGATTTATAATATCACTTCAAATGCAAATAAGATCTACACTGCTATTATTACTATACTATAAATGTTAACTGAGCAAGTGCATTTGAAATTTAGGTATGTTTGGGTCCGGTGAATGAATGAAATACACTAATCCCTACTGTTCACGAAATTAAAGTTTAACTCATGGTGTGTGTACACAGCTACACAATGTCTTTTCCCCTTACCAGTTATGTAAATGTACAAATTACTTATTTCTCTAAAATGTTTGTATTAGGCCTACATTGATTTTTTTAAAAATTGAAATATTTACCTTGGGAGACATGGGCTGCGATTGATCTTCATAAATATCCATTTCTCAATTGTGCACATACATCAGTTTGTTCCATCATCATTCACAACATATTTTAATATTTTACACAGTTAACTTTGCATCAAACAAATTTTTTTAATGAAAAAAGGCCTGTAAAAAGATACAACTAATGACTAATTTAAAGATTTGTTTTACCTGATAATGAATGCAAAAGAAATCGTAATACATGCGTTCCTTATAGACAGATAATGGTTTATGCAACAGATCTTTCACAAAACAGATAAATATTAATAAAAACACACAGGTAATGCAAACACTGATCTTTTAATTAATGCCAACCTACCATAATTACATTATGTTAAATTGTAGTTACGGTACTTATAAATTATGTTATCAAATAAAGTTAATAAAACATGCATGCAGAAATCTCTGAGCGTCGTTTGACATTCGCAAACCTCATGATCTTATAAGTAGCAGTCAGAACAAAATCAACTCTCCGAATATGTACAGTATTGCACGTTTGAGTGGTTGTGTTTGAATGAAGAGATCCCTGTAGACTGACTAACCACTGACGCTCAACCGCATAATCAGCAGAAGAAAAAATGAAGCAATCTCCGCGTTGTATCTTGATGAATTTCCACACAGAGGTATGCAATAATGTAGGGATGATGTTTTCTCTTGTCTGTGATATACCGCTATCCACTTTTTAATCTGAAAAATATCAATTATTTCTATCTTGCCAAGTTTCATATGAAGTTTCCCCTTACAGTAAATGCAAACGTCGCAAGACCGGAAGTAAGTATGCACACATTCGCGTTGCCGAAGCTCACGGGCCGCCATCTTGTGCACCGAGCCAATTGAGAGCAAATGCGTTTACTCAGTCACGCAAGCATTAAATGGGTGGTTATTTGCGATTTAACTTTTTTAATGTTAGTTAGTGTGTAATGTTGCTGTTTGAGCATAAACAATATCTCCAAAGTTATGAAGCTGAAAGTTCAATGCAAACGGAGATATCGTCTTTTAAAATTCTGGCAGTTTAATGCCTACTGCGTCACTTTGGACGCGCGTTCACGACAGTATCATGACACGAGCATGTGGTGGTGCCATACGAAAATGTGGAATAAAGTCATTATTTTTGTTTTCTTTGCTCAAAAAAGTATTCTCGTAGCTTCGTAACTTTACAGTTGAACCACTGATGTCACACGGACTAATTTGTAGATCATCTTGGTACATTTCTGGACCTTGAACGTGGTAGTTACCTTGCTGTCTATGGGAGGGTCAGAGAGCTCTCAGATTTCATCA
>NW_015554160.1:808405-821317 GCF_001515605.1 Sinocyclocheilus anshuiensis
CATTTTTGGAAGGCCAAACAAAGTAGTTTCGCTTTCACAACGAAACACAATGTCTCCACGGCATGGCGGCGGCGGCAGCAACAATACTACAGCGAGAATAAAATTACGCCTTCTTTCTTTGCGTGAACACTTGGTCGGCATTATGCAAATCTTCCCACATCGTGACGTAGACATGTGGGGGCGTGTTAGAACGAGCCGTTTTAGGTAGGCGTGATTGACTCTTAACTAGGGCTGCATGATAAATCGCATGCTATATTTAATGCGCATCTTGTCAGAAAGCCGGTTCTGTAATCAGCGGTAAATCTCCATCACGTGCGTGCTTTCACATTGAGCAGCATTAACTACACAGAGCCGTTGTTCACTGACGAGCTGCGCAAAAAATCGCGCGAATATGAACGTGGTTTTGCGCAGCTCGCTCGTGATGGAGATTTACCGTTGATTACAGAACCGGCTTTACTGATAAGATGCGCGTTAAATATCGCATGCGATTTATCGTGCAGCCCTACTCTTAACTTTTATAAAGAATATCTCTTTGGATTGAGACTTTAGTCTTTGCAACTTTACAGATCTTCTTTATGCACCAAGAGCTTGTAACACTCCAAAGAGAAAGGAAAAATTGAAATCGCATCATATGACCCCTTTAATGGTCTGGTTTCTACAACTTTCACTTTGGAGCAAAAATCTGGCATTAAACTTGAAAGAAATAAAGATTTGACATTTATCGTGATAATTATCGATATCGACTGATATTATTGTGATAATAATTTTGGCCGTATCGCCCAGTCCTATATATATATCACAATATTCACTACCTACTAACAGTTTTGGAACAAATTTAGCCTTTTTCCGAGTAAGTATTTCTTTCCTTAATTCTCTGTTTAACCACTGAAAAAAAAAAAGGCAAATCATAGATAAACTACTCCAAATTGTTTGGAACATCAGTACAGGCCTCTAAATATGCAAACATAAAAAGGTACTTGACAGAATGTGTGCAAGGTGTACAAATATCTCAGGATCTGCTCTGATATTAATGTATGTCTTTGAACACACTGACCTTTTTGTGACAATATGCCCCAATAGCACGATACTATGCAAGTCGTCACAACCTGCCTATGATAGTAAACAGTTGTGAAAGTCCAACATTTCTGCAATATCCAAATCCACCAGAAAAAAAATAAATAAATAACGCTTATTATAACTAACAGCTTTCTAAAAGCACTTTCAACAAGAAAAATAGAACATAAATCATATATGTAAATGGCTCTCTTAGGGTTAAACTTTTAAACAGATTTACACGTGCATGCACTGTAACAGTATTTCAGAAAAACAACGTCATTGGTCAATCATTTCTCATGACGACGTCCTTGCGATGCTCTCTGCCTTTTATGTAATACACACACATATATATATAAGAGGAGAACAGCAACTCACAGGCTACTACGTAATTAATAACTGAGGAGAATGGACTGTGAACGTCCCTTTAAAACGCATTATAAACCAATGACCTGTTCCTATGTAGCCTTTAGTGTGCATACGAAACGCGCAGTGTGTCACAGTCCCGTTATCTCATCAGCGCTAGCGTCAAGGACTGCGTGACGTCATCCCCATGGAAATTATAACACATGGCAAGTTGAGCTCGTCTCTCGACGTCGTTTTTACATTCTGTAATTATGTATCTATCCGCTCCACCAGAGCGGACTGACTGGCACGCAGCCTCTGCTGTACCACATGACACAATTTCTCCCCTCCCCAAACTTTACACACATTCGGTGCCCCCAAACCGATAACGTAGCGCAGAAATACACTCACCGTTACGAATCGTCTCGCCTCGCTCTGTGCTGGGCCGTTAATGGAGACTGAAAACAGGGCTTTCCGAAAGCCAGAGAGAGTCAGATCGTTACGTGCAGGCGGTGCGTGGCTGGTATACTCGCTGCCGACACGGAACTGGCAGCAGCTCGCGCAGAGAAGGGGCGGGGGACTCACGCGCTTGTTTACGCGCTGCTGTGGATTGATACCAGCGGGGGGAGAGAGATTAAACAAAAATCATTAATACCCAGAAAAAAGTCAACAAAACAATTATGAAGCACTAAAAAATATATAAATAATTCCAAAACAAAACTGCAAAACGAAAAACAGTTTTGTACTGTACAACAGATATTTTAATTTACATTTATGCAAATATAATGTATTATATTTTTATAAATAAATGTAGCACTACTTACATTAAATAGGTTATTACAATTTGGTTAAATGTTTAAATATTTATATTTATTGTAATTTTACGAAATAATTTTTTTTTTTTAAATCTTCCTTCATTATATAGTTGATTCTTGAATGTCTGAATTTATTGTGTTCACTTATCCAAGCAAGGATTTGTGTATTTAGTATTTGCACTTTGTTCATACTTAAAAATAAAGGTGCTTCACGATGCCATAAAAGAACCTTTTTGTCTAAATGATTCCATAAAGAACCTTTAACATCTGAAGAACCTTTCTGTTTCACAAAAGGTTCTTTGTGGCGAAAGAAGGTTCTTCAAATTATAAAAAGTTAAGAAAGAGATAGTTCTTTAAAGAACCTTTGACTTAATGGTTCTTTGTGGAACCAAAAATGGTTCTTATGGCATCGCTGTGAAGAAACTTTTAAGCACCTTTATTTGTAAGAGTGTATGTTTTATAGGATTTGTGCAATTTTTAAATGTACGTGGTTGTGTGCCCCTTTTTTTAGAATGAGAGACTAAACACATTTTGTTTGTACTGTTGGACAAATACAAACAATAAAGGTATTTATTAATTCATTCAAGAGTTATTGTAAAATATGCTAGAATTTATTGAATTGTATTGATATAAAATAATTTAAGACAGCATTAAAATAAATATGTGACCATGGACCACAAAACCAGTCATAAGGGGAAATATTTTTAAATTTAGATTTATATATCATCTTCTGAGCAACTGAATAAATAAGCTTTCCATTGATGTATGGTTTGTTATGATAGGACAATATTTGGCCGAGATACAACTATTTTAAAATCTGGAACCTGAGGGTGCAAAAAAATCTAAATACTTTTTTTAATTTGTCCATATGAAGTTCTTAGCAATGCATATTATAATCAAAAAATAAGTTTTGATATATTTACAGGAAATGCACAAAATATCTTCATGGAACATGATCTTTACTTAATATCCTAATGATTTTTGGCATAAACGAAAAATCGATAATTTTGACCCATACAATGTATTGTTGGCTATTGCTACAAATATGGTTTTGTGGTCCAGGGTCACATATGTGAAAACAACATCACTGCTAGAAAGGACATACATTTATGTAATTTGACTTTTGACTGAAAACCTTAGTTACTGATATAGATTAGACAACTTCCTCTGTGTGACAACTAGCCCCAGTCTCCTTAATACTCATGGCTGTCATCTCAGTTTTCAACCCATGCATTCTAAAACAGTTTAAGATGCTGCAAACTTTCTACTAGCCAGTGTTTATATTATACAGGATACTTGTACTAAAAGGCCCTCAAACTCTTCTCTTTACTCCTAAGTGTGTGGGTGAGTCCTCATTTGTGTGTGGGTAAGAGCACACACTCTTCTGGGTGAATGGTGATACATGTACATTTCTTAATGAGATACACATTATAGCTTTGAATAATGTAAACACTCTTCAACAGAACATAAGTGCAGTGTGCCCTTTGAACTGAATATCCAGCTCCTCAATGAAAGATCTTCTGACATCTCTGCTCCCTCATGCACTGTGATGTCTTTATTCAGATCTGTACATAACTATTCATCAACACATTGTTTACACGGGTGCTAAAATTGTGGCGTCCGTAGACATACAGAACGATACTATGTAATTTTCTTTTCATTCACTTTATGAGCACCCAAACAGCGGGAATGTGTACATGCAGTTTAAAAATGTTTTTTAGTGAGATTTTCTTTTTATACCTCTGGGTGTCCTTCAACTTCTTGTGATTTCACTTGCCATATAGATAGCACTATTTATAGAAAAAACAACAATAGAAAAAAATGTGAAAACAGTGAGATGTAGGGAAACAACAAAGGAAGTGATCTCCTGTCATTTCAAAGGCATTTAATGTGTACTACTCAAAAAGCAGGAGTTATTAACGTGCAAACAACATTTTCGAGACCAGCTAGAACTTCAAAGCATCGTACTGTTACATTGCTACAGCATCAGGGATGTGTCTCAATAACTGATGCATAAAGCTTGAGGTTACCATGTCTGTTGAGTTACTCTGACTGCTGGTTGTTTGCTTGTCAAACATAACCTGTCATGAGGAGGAATGTATGAACTGGCAATCAATCAATCAATAATAAATAAATATACACTTTGGATCACTTCAAGAACCCTTACATACATATCTATTAAAAATTTGTACATGGTCACTAATAGATATTACTTATTAAAGCTTTTCTTGAACATAGTCTATAACATATTTTAGACATGATTGACACATGCAAAAGAAAGAAATAGACAGAAAAATACATGACAAAATATTAAATAAAAGTGTTTTTATTAATGTATTGATTATTTATTAAATTAATTTAAAGATCATAAAATGGAGCGAAATAATGGCGCAAGCATCTACTGGCACAAATGAAACATGATTACATTTCATTAAACTTCATGGTTGTCTTGCTTTTTAATAATACAGTCTCCAGTCAACTTTTTAATTATACAAATACAACGTTTTTGTCGTGCTAATGAAGCAATAGAAACATTTCTAAAAGCAGAGAATCATTAACTTTGCACAGGCTATTTTATACTGAGTGATAGCTTTTACCTTAATAAAGATATTCTGTGCTCCTTCCTGCTTGTCTTGCTCTCTCACATATTTTTTCTCTTCCTCTCACTCTCATCCCCTCACACAAAGACCGCAGAAGCAGATAAGATTCTGTTGCTTTGACTAAAAAGAAGGGAACAATGAACTTCCCACTGACTGTGATGACATGAAATGTCAAAGCTCAAAACAGACATTCTCAAGTCATAACACAAACTCATAACAGACATATTTGAATGTCAAATAATCATTTCAGCTAAAAGCGAACAGCTGTGAGGAACCTGTGTACCTGGTGATCATCACATTATGGCTGTATGTGAATGAGTGCTCAAGTTTGGCACAAAGAAGGGAAACAGAATACAGGCCCATAAAGAAATGTGTGTGTATGTCTATGTAATTTATAACACTTCAGCAGCTGCAAGAAAGGCCATAAAAGTACAATTTTAAATCTCAAAACCAAATGTTCATACAAGTGTGTGTCTGCATTCTCAAATGTGTGCTATAGGTGCAAACAAAATCTCTTTTCCCTCTAGCGTTTGTGGCTGCTTTAGAGCTTAAACAAAGCATAAGTCAATCCATGTGGACTCTCAGAAACCTTAAGCAGAACCTTAACCAAAACACCTTCTATAATGTCTTGCATATCCCCCCAAAATGGACCTACTCGATGTTCATGCTACTCTATGCTAATCTAAATTCACCTCCAGTTTTAACTAGATTTCATTTTGGCCTATTTAGTTTGAGGTGAGCTTAATCCTGGAACTATTAACCTCATTAAAAGTCATTA
This sequence comes from Sinocyclocheilus anshuiensis, assembly GCF_001515605.1. Lineage (NCBI taxonomy): Eukaryota > Metazoa > Chordata > Actinopteri > Cypriniformes > Cyprinidae > Sinocyclocheilus > Sinocyclocheilus anshuiensis. Next base: position 813,997 of record NW_015554160.1, read on the forward strand.
AATGTGTCAATTCATTAATCAACGCAAGTATGAGCTGCATTCTCAGCGCTACTGCAAGGGGCGCTATAACAGGAATTAGTCCATGTTATAAAATGTGTCTGTGTCGTGACAAACCAGGTCCTCCTTTGAAATTGGGTTCTCTATAGACCTTAGTTAATTTCTTACAGGAATGAAAACCAGGCTGTGAGGGATAGAAGTACAGTGCATTCAACAACATATCATTGTTCAACTGACAAAACAACTTCTGAAAAAAAAAAAATCAGTAGACAAAAACTCCATAAAAGTTTTAAAAGTTGTGAACATTAGGCTATGTGATCTAGGACTGTTATACAGTGTGTGCCATTGTAAAGACGTTTATTCCTCACAGCCAGGTTTTCTTCTGCGTTAAATTCAGTATGGTGTCTAACCTGATTAAGGTCTATTAGGACGCCATATTATTATTATTATTATTATTATTATTATTATTTTGTTTTACATATTATATACATATATATATATGTTATATATCTGCTGAGACCTCAACCATCTCAGTGTTTGTGCTTTTGGTTATGGTGTTGGTGGAAGTCTGCAGTTGTTTTTAGTAAAGTGAGATATCTTTGGAAGGAACTGTCTTTGGTTCACATCCAACACACTCTCATGGCAATTTGTAGATATTTTACTCTTTGTTGAATTGGCTGCTAATTCATACAATCATCTCATTCGTACGTTTTCATATGATCTGCTGAGAGTTAGTTTTAGGGGTGGACCTTCATATTTCCATTTTTTCCCTAAAAAAATAATATGTTTCCACCAGTGGCGTAGCCAGAATTTTCATTTGGGGGCGGGGGGGGGTGTACTGCCCCTATGAGCCTCTCCAGTATGGCCTGGGGCCCCCAACCAGTCTGTTTTTCAGCTCTGGGGTTAAATCAGAATTATAAATAGCCATTTGTATTTGAATTTATTTATTTTTGTAACACTTGTTAACACTTATAATGCTATAAAATAACTATAACATATATAGATTTTGTCAAATAACATTTAATCAATACATGATTTTTTTCATTATTATTATTTCATACTCTACATGTTTCTAAACAGGTTTGTATGTATGCATGTATGCACGTGAGTGGGCAGGAAAGAGTGGGTTGTCTGTGTATATCCTAACTCTGAGTATGGCCATTTATTTTGGTGCGGTGCCTGTTTGGATCCACAAAAATAAAAATCATCACTATATCAATAATAACTAAGGCAGCTGTTGCGTGTGCTGCACACATGCAATCATTTGCCAGAGAAGCCATTTGCCAAGGTTAGTGGGTTAGAGCTCTGAATCCTTACAAGCCTTCAATGATACTGCACATATACACTTGGTAACACCCTGTAAATAACCCTTATTAGAGAAGCCAATGGCTAAATTTAACTACACATCAGACCTGTCAATACAAACACACATACACAGTCACTGATCCAAGTATTTATTAATTATTAATATTATTACTAGTTTTTTTTTTGTTTTATTTTTTAATCATGGACAGCTGTTCCATAAAAGAGTTTAACACCACCATTGGATTTATACTGCTATTAATAGGCATAAGTGTCATATTGTGGGGGCTGCTGTCTCAAATAATCTGAGCGGACTCCACTATATCCATGACTTAGCCTACAGCACAGCTACTGCTGCACCCTGTCCAAATGTCCCACACCCTACAGAGAGCTAAAACTGATCTTTGGCTGACTCGTGATTTCCCTCTCTGCTCTTCAATCCAGGCTCACCAGAGTAACCCAACTATGTATTTTAATTAACTTTTTCTAATACATTTAATATTCTAAAATATCTTAGTGGCATTAAAAGACATTTTAAAAGTTGAAATATTCTAAAAGATTCTTGTCTATCTATCAGACTTCGATTATGAAAAACTAAGTAAACTTATATAATTCATACACTACATGGTTGAGTACACAGTGCATAGTGTTTAGTGCATCATTTGGGATGCAGCTTATGTAACTTTTTAAAAACTGCATATTACTTACGGAGGAATAAATAAATAAATGATAAATAAATAAATAACAAAAGAAAGAAAAAGATGGATTTGGAAGAATATGCCTTAAAGCTACTATCACAGACAAATTATGGAAGTATGCAATTTCCTGGGAGATCCATCCAGAGAACTCTAAAATTGAAATAATTTTACATAAAAAAAAAAAAACAATAAAACAGTGTATATGTTATTCACTGAAAGCTATAAATTATAAACTTATATAGTGATGAATGGTAGACTACATCAAATATACATTTTTTGCATTCCAATTTGCTCAAATATCAAAAGAGAAAACTCGACAATAGTGTTTACACAAATTTCAAAAAGAGGAAAATAGAGAGAGAGAGATTGGTAATGACAGCCAGAAGACAGAATGATGTCAAATTGACAATCACTCACACAGATGCTGTATTAGAAACAACTATAGCAGCATTAACTAGTTTTTCATAATACAAAGGTAATATAATACAAATTAAAAAGTGTTATAAATATACATAAATTTTAAAACTGAAAATATTAAATATAAATGTACATATATATCTTAGCAGTACTTACAATGCTGGTGAAAGTTGAAAAGCATTATCACAGTCTGAAAAGGGTCCATTATAGGGTTACTTTTGGTGAATGTTCATAAAAAAACATGCATTATGTTTTTTTTTTTTTTTTTGGCTGTAGCTACTCACAATTTTGTTGAAACAAACAAACAGTCTAAATATAATGTATTATGGTTTTACAATAATATCGATAGCTGTCACATCAGAACATCTTGAGTTGATTTTTTTAAGATTGAGGTTGGTAAAAAGGTGTAAACCCTACATGTGGCAATCCAGGCTTCTGCCCTTGAGCAAGACACTTCAGAATGCACTGAAAGTTCCTCTCATTAGTCACTCTTTCTTCATCTTGAGTCATGACCTTTGGCAACTCTCAGATATAGGCCTAGACAGTGGCCTAAGTGTCTCCTTTTAAGGGAAACACCATTGCGAATAATCTTGTGATTGATTTTGATTTATGACTGATGGACTGGGTGAGCTCCTCACTCTTTAGAGTAAACTTTAGATGTATCACTAACTGATCGTATGAGCGATTGCACTTGTATGCAATTCTGCACCTGTTCAGCTTGTGGTTGAAAGGCATGAGCGCCTTGCAGAAGCATGCACCTGCAAAACACGGCCACTGATGGATGACATCAGCTCAAATTTATCTGTACATATTGCTCTCTGTCCATAAGAGGTGAGAACGTGTCTCAAACTTGTCACTCTGTCATTACCACGAGGCTATTTAAAGCCTATGCTACTGACTCTCATCAGACAGTATTGTCATGTGCAAGGAAGTTCACAGACATCATTTCATACCTGTCATGCTCACGCCACACTTGCGCAACTTGACAGGCTGGTGTGTTATTTCTGAACAAGAGTGTTAACAGCTCTTAAATGCCTCATGCAAAAGGGCACATGGTGACATGAACACTAAAAATGTACAATGAAGTACAAGAATAAATAAATGCCCTTGAATATAAATGTAATTCTCATAAACAAATATACCAATAAATAGTATACAGCACTGTAGACTATTCTAATCATACTGTACTGTTCTATACAAGCCTATATAGGGAATTAGGGCTAGTTGCCACATGTTGCATAGTTGTTTATGTTTTCATATATTCTTTTGACCAAAAAGATATGCTACCTATAGAAGCCTGTTTCCATAAAAAATTAAGAAGAAATTGTGACTTTTTATTTCACAATTCAGACTTTTTTTCTTATCAAAATTGTGAAATATAAACTCAGAATAGCGCAATTCTGAGAAGAAAAGTCAGAATTGTGAGACACAACGTCTCAATTCCAAGAAAAACAACAACAACAACAACAACAACAACAGACTTCCATTGATATTTTTGTTATACTTTCTATTTTTGCAGTTTTTAATGATTTAATTTGTATTTTGTAATTGTTTTATTATCAATGTTTACCTGAAAAAAAATATTTAAAAAAACTATACTAGGACTAACTATAGTAGGACTGAGTAGGCCTAATGGAAGCTTTACCATTTTGTGACAACCATTTGTGACAACTAGAGTGTGGCACTTTACAATGGCAATAATGGTGGACATGTTAAGAAACTTTTTTTTTTGTAAGCCAGACTTTAGTACATGTATATGTGCCAATTTAATTCACAACCTGAATTTAAAAAAAAAATAGACTTACCCTAAGAAAATGTTAGGGAGTAGGCCTAAAAAGTCTGACAAGTAGTCTCCCTTACTATAATTGACAAAAAGGCTTTATTGCTTTTCTCACGCGCTGAATAGAATATGCAGTCATTCAGTCGTGCACCTGTTGCCCACCCGCGTGTCAGTGGTCGCAAGTCAGGCCTGGGAGTCTGCAGCTACTGGCGAGTTGCGACGTCCATTCCAGAACGGAAGCCGCGCGTTCCTGCCTCGTGCAGTCATCGCTTGCTCGGGATTCAGTAGATGATCGGAAAGGATGAATGAAGGTGTCTCGCGCCATTGGAATTTTGTGGGCGGTGAAAGAGTGGAAGAGAAAGTAAGGAACATGATCTAACTTTTTTATGGACCGCGCCAGACTCTGGAACCGTGTATAGCCTATATATAAGGGAGGTGATGGAGAGATGATGCACAGATCATCAGGGAGCTGAGCAGGCAACACCGATCGCTTTGGGACTCTAATTAACCACAGAGACAACTACATATCACCACTGACAGCCTTACAGCAAAACGCGCAACCGACAAGAGCTGAAGACACAAACTTCCAGATCATAGACATCATGGGACTGCTGCGTGTTGAAGAGCTGGTAAGTTTTGTGCTGATGCATGCAGTGCTTTCTGGGAGTCTCATCTGAATGTTGACATGTTATCAGCTAACTTCAAGATTTATATTGTTAGAATTTTGTGCAAGATAAACGTGCAAAAATCCCATGCAAATGCGTGTGTTTACTTAGAAAAGCACATACACAAATTTAACAAAGCTGTTTATGCTGAAATGTTGTAAGACAAAACGAAACTTATTAGCTATAAAGATATATGATAAAGAAAATTGGGTTGCACTTTATTTTAAGGTGTCCTTGTTACAGTGTAATTATACATTTAAGTACTGAGTTACATTAATTAACTTCACATACTTACTATATTTTTAGGGTTAGGGTTTGGTTTAGGGTTACTTGCATAATGCATAATTTGTTTTTATTGTAATAGTAAGTACATGTAACTTGTGTAACAAGGACACCTTAAAATAAAGTGTTATCGAAAATTGTTAACTAAAATTATAGGATACAGTTGAAATACAGCAATGCTAATTAAAAAAAAAATTATGAAATGCTAAAATTACTAAAACTGAAATAAATTAAACAAAAATAAAGCTAAAAGAAAATAACAAAACTAAAACATAACTTAAAATTTAAATAAATAAAAAATATAAAATTAAAAGTGAATTAAAAATATTAATATGCTGTAACAGTATATCAGTAATACTAAAATAACACTGCTTATTGTTACAGAATACTAAATCTGTAGCATTTACAATGAAAAGAACTGAAAAACATAAGAAAAAGAAAGGCAGTACATAAAGAGAGAAGTTACAATAAGGAAAATGCATAATAAAATATACAAAAGAAAAATGTTTGTGTTTACATATTATTATAAGAAAAGGAAAGAAATAAAGAATAGGCTATAACAAACAGAAAGAAAGTACAGAAAAGAAAAAAATGCATAGAAGAGAAAAAAAGTATGAGTGCGAGAGGGGGATGGAGCAGTGTGATGTTATTAAATATCTGTCAGCGATTAAGATCCAGGGTGTCTAGAATGACCCAACTGCACAGGCCTGTCCTCCTATTTTAAACAACTGAAATGACACAAATGTTTGTAATTATTTTTTTAGGTTCTCAAAACAGCTGAACACTCTCTCCACCCCACCCACACAATCACTAAATTAAACTACATCTGCTTTAAACTGCACACTTGTTCTTTCCATGGAAGCTGTTCAGTCCTTGAAAATGAGTGTGTACATACTGTGGTCACACTAGACCACAGTTGCTTGTGCTCCATTGACTTTAATTCATACATATATGAAATCCAAGAATGATGAGCGTCATGTCCAATCACAGGTCACTGGGAAGAGAGGTGAGGGAAAGGTGTCAGGAGGTGCCTGTGCAGAGGTGTTTGGTGCAGGAGAATATGAAACCAGCATCATCCAGGAGAAACAGGATGGACTTCAGACACAAAAGGACCTGAATGACACCACCCAGAATGACATCAAACCATGTGAAGAGAACCTCAAACTCAATGTAAGAATGAATACAACTTGATAAAAGTGAACATGGCTACAAATTCGTAACATAGTCATTTTTTTAGGTTGACCAATCAGGAAAGCTAAAATTAGAAACTGTAGAAGACCTCTTCAATATTTTGCAGCTGAGGAAGAGGAGAAAGGAAAGGAAGATTCAAATGTCAAAGAAACAGCCAGAGCCTGATATCCTGGTGAGGAACTCCTTCCATAATGCATTACAAATATGGCTATATCATTTTAATATGAATATATCATAAAGATTTGAGATTTAATTATAACCTAACATTATTTTAGCCTGAAACAGTGGACCAGGCTTTGTTCCTAAAGGCTGTCACAGAGAATAAAATGCCTGTTGTTGAGAAATATTTAGCAGATGGTGGCGACCCCAATGCCTGCGATCATGTGAGTGTATAACACAAGAACACACACATCTCACACTTTCCTTCACTTGTGCTGTTCAGTCCTGCAGAATTAAAGGGATAGTTCACCCAGAAATGAAAAAAAAGACATAAAAGACTAAAACTTTTTGGTTACCAACATTCTTCAAAATATCATCTTCTATGTTCCACAGAAGGTTTGGAACAACATTTTGGTGTTTAAATGATGGACAAATTTTCATTTTTGGGTGAGCTATCCCTTTAAACTCTCACCAGTGATATTTTAGTATTATTCAATTCAGTTCAAGTTTATTTGTATAGCGCTTTTCACGATACAAATCGTTGCAAAGCAGCTTTACAGAAAATTAAGTTTCTACAATATATTTAGTAGCAGCTTATCAATGGTGACTATGTCAGTTAATGTACATATGTACGGGATGTCAATCCCATGGCAGAAACAGAGAAACAAATAGAGACATAATTAGCGTAGCTGCTGTTCCAACCAATGTTATCAGGACGGCTATTCCAGAGTTTGGGAGCCAATTGCGAAAAAGCTCTACCTCCTTTGCTATCCTAGGTACTACCAAAAGTCCAGTGTTTTGCGACCTTAGGGAGCGTGATGGATTGTAGC